>NC_092049.1:52070490-52371796 GCF_003086295.3 Arachis hypogaea
CAGAGTCCTTCTGGACTGTTCGTTTCCACTTAGGTCCATGATGGAGAGAAGGGAATTGATGTGAATTGCAATTAAAATAAATTTTTATTTTTATTTTATAAAAAGAGAACGAATAAAGAAAAATGAAATAAAATAACTAGAAATTAAATACAAATTTCAAAAATTAAGAATAAAAAAATAAAAATTTTAAAATATAAATTTGAATTTTTGAATGATATTTTCAAAAAAAATGAAGGAAGAGAAAGTGGTTAGGAAGTTTTGAAAAAAATTGATTGAGAAGATATGATTGAAAAACAATTTAAAAAGATTTGATTTTTTTTTTAAAATTGATGACTAAAATAATGCAAAATTTTCGAAAATTATGAGTGGAATGAGGAAAAGATATTTTTTTTATTTTTGAATCTTAATGAGGAAAGAGAAAAACAATGAAATAGCACAAGATTTTAAATTTTTAGATCTAATGCTCTTTGTTTTCGAAAATTTTGGAGGGAAAACACCAAGGAACACCAAACTTAAAAATTTTAAGATCAAGACACAAGGAAAACTCAAGAACACCTTGAAGACTCACAAGAACAATAAGAACATGAAGAAAGAACACCAAACTTAAAATTTTTAGAAAATCACAATAAAATTTTCGAAAACTAAAGAAAAGCTAACAAGAAAACACCAAACTTAAAACTTGACACAAGATTTGCTCAAAGAAAAATTATTTTTGGAAAAGTTTTAAAAGGAAGATTCCCAATTACCAAGAACATAAACACAACGCTCTAGCCAATTGAGTTATAAAGTTAAAGTGTTTTAATATTGTATTTAATAAATAAAATTTTCTTTGGAAACTGACATCTTGAAAAAGCACAAGAAAAACAAGAAAAGACACAGAACAAGAAAAACTAAAGATCAAACAAGGAAAATAAACAAGAACAACTTGAAGATCAAGAAGGAACAATGAACACTAATTCGAAAATTTTAAATGAAGATAAAAAAAACATGCAATTGACACCAAACTTAAGGCATAAAACTAAACTCAAACAGAAAAACTCAATTATTAGTAAAAAAAATAAAATTTCAAAAAAAAAATAAGGATTCTAAAATTTTAACAAGAACAATAATAAAAGACTCAAAGACAAAACACAGATTAATAAAGAAAAATAAAAAAAATTTTGAAAGATTTTTGAAAAGAAAGTAAAAGACTCTGACCCAAAAGACAAAATCTTCCTAATCTAAGCAACAGAATGAACTGTCAGTTGTTCAAACTCGAACAATCCCCAACAACGGCGCCAAAAACTTGGTGCACGAAATTGTGATTCACACTTTTCACAACTCCGCACAACTAACCAGCAACTGCACTGGGTCGTCCAAGTAATACCTTACGTGAGTAAGGGTCGATCCCATGGAGATTGTTGGCTTGAAGTAATCTATGGTTATCTTGTAAATCTTAGTCAGGAAATCAATTATGATTATCAGTTTGAATTGCGAAAAATAAGAGAGCATGAAATAAATACTTGTTATGCAGTAATGGAGAATATGTTGGACTTTTGGAGATGCTTTGTCTTCTGAATCTCTGCTTTCCCGCTGTCTTCTTCTTTACACACGCCAGGTTCCTCCTATGGCAAGCTGTGTGTTGGTGGATCACCGTTGTCAATGGCTACCATCCGTCCTTTCAGTGAAAAGGGTCCAGGTGCGCTGTCACCGCATGGCTAATCATCTGTCGGTTCTCACTCCTGTTGGAATAGGATCTATTGATCCTTTTGCGTCTGTCACTACGCCCAACCTTTGTGAGTTTAAAGCTCGTCACAGTCATTCAATCCCTGAATCCTACTCGAAATACCACAAACAAGGTTTAGACTTTCCGGATTCTCAAGAATGTTGCCAATGGATTCTACCTTATACCACGAAGATTCTGATTAAGGAATCCAAGAGATATTCATTCAATCGAAGGTAGAACGGGAGTGGTTGTCAGGCACGTGCTCATAGATTGAGAATGGTGTTGAGTGTCACGGATCATCACATTCATCATATTGAAGTGCGAATGAACATCTTAGATCGAAACAAGCGTGTTTGAATGGAAAACAGAAATAATTGCATTAATTCATCGAGACACAGCAGAGCTCCTCACCCCCAACAATGGAGTTTAGAGACTCATGCCGTCAAAGAGTACAAAGTTCAGATCTAAAATATCATGAGGTATAAAATAAATCTCTAAAAGTTGTTTAAATACTAAACTAGTAACCTAGGTTTACAGAAAATGAGTAAACTAAGATAGATAGTGCAGAAATCCACTTCTGGGGCCCACTTGGTGTGTGCTGGGGCTGAGACATGAGCTTTACACATGCCTAGGCTGTTTCCAGAGTTAAACGCCAGGTTGTAACCTGTTTCTGGTGTTTAACTCCAACTTGTAACCTATTTTTGGCGTTTAACGCCAGAATGCAACATGGAACTGGCGTTGAACGCCAGTTTATGTCATTTATCCTTGAGCAAAGTATAAACTATTATATATTGCTGGAAAGCCCTGGATGTCTACTTTCCAACGAAATTAAGAACTCGCCATTTGGACTTCTGTAGCTCCATAAAATCTATTTCGAGTGCAGGGAGGTCAGAATCCAACAGCATCTGCAGTCCTTTTTCAGCTTGAATCAGATTTTTGCTCAGCTCCCTCAATTTCAGCCAGAAAATTCCTGAAATCACAGAAAAATACACAAACTCATAGTAAAGTCTAGAAATGTGATTTTTATTTAAAAACTAATAAAAATATAATAAAAAGTGACTAAAACATATTAAAAACTACCTAAAAACAATGCCAAAAAGCGTATAAATTATCCGCTCATCAGTAAGGAAGCACAGAGAAAAGAACAAACAGAGCAGAATAAAGAGACAAAGCGAAAAGAGTAATATGATAAAGAGCAGAGGACCTATTGAGAGGTCATTTGTTGCATTAAGGCAACCTCAGAGATATCTATATGTTCATCTGCTGCATTGTGGCAGTCAGATAGATAATGGTGCGACCACTGAGAAACGCTTTCCTGTGATACAGATCCATATTTTATTTCTGTAAGGGAGAGGGGTTATTTCCTGCTACAGATTACCGTGACCACCTATTCCATTTCTGTAGTGGCAAAGGGGTTATTTCCTGTATACAGAAGGTGTTTCGGCATACATCCCTGCAGTGGCAGATGTGTTATTTCCTACGTGTAGTGGACCCTGTGGTGGCAGAGGGGTTATTTCCTGTACACAGGAGTATTGCCAATAGGAAAGCCATATCCGGCTGGTAATGCTGGGTTACATCAGGAGCGGGTAGAAACCGACAAATGAGCTCATTACCTGCACTAGAACTAGACATGCATCATTCTTGTCTGCGCATTATTCTCTGTTGCATTCCTACTTGTGTGTGATCTATTTCTTTATGTTTGTTTGCTTGAGTGCTATGTCTGTGCTTTATCTTCTTGTATTCTCCTGCTTGTGTTCTATTCTTTGTTTTTCTATCTATTTTTAACTTTTGTTCACTACTTTACTGTATTCTATTACCCATCTACTAATCGAGATCAAATAAATGAATGTAACTAATAACCCCGACCCTACTAAGGTCTCCGCAGTTCTTACCCCTTCTCTCCCTTCCTCCCCCTCAGATGGAGACGGGCGTGATCTTCTATGAGTTCGAGGACCCTTACGTCTACGAGGATCCGGTACATCACAGTTACTTCATCATGGGATTGGAGCCTCGTATTAGACGATATGCGTTACCTAATCGAGCCTTTCAACATCTTTTGTCTAGCCCACATTTTGACCCCGATGCTCCTTACGACTTTCCCTTATCCTGGTTACATCCTGACGCACCTGTACATCCTTTTCCTGATGGTCCCGATCCCCCTATACCAGCTCAACCTTTGAATGAGGCGGTACCTGAGCCTATCATTCCTGATGAGCCTGAGTTAGCTGGTGACTACGTACCTGTGATACCACCAGAGTGGGATTTTCCCCCTGAGCCGATCCCCGACTTTCCACAGCCTGATGAGCCGGCACTACCGGACGGTGGAGTGGCTCCTATAAACGCGAACGGACCTGTGCTTGTGAATGGTTTGTACATAGTGACAGCAGTGTTTCTGGTGGATCTGAGAGTATAGTTGTAGCTGCGGATGATGAGGAAGAGGAGGATCCTGAGATAGAGATAGAGCAGGATGAGGAGATGGACAAGCCTCACGACGATTCTCTAAACGGCCACGTGTAGATATAGCTTGACAGCCGTAGGGGAATTCTTTTGATGACACTCTAGACTGACATTATCTGATAGTTAGTCTCTCACTTGTGTTAGTTCACCCGAGAGCTAGGAGCTATATAGTGGTTAGGCTAGCCTGGGCGCCAGTTTAGCGGCTTTTTCTATAGGCCAGGCCCTGGGAGTGTCGTGTATATATTAGCTACGTAGGATGACAAGGATGTAAACTGACATAATCTTTTGTGAACACTATATGTTTTGTTATAGTATATATGATGTATAATATCAGCTGTATTTCTATGTTTCTTTATGCTGCTTTTCTATTACTCTCAATGTATGCTTGTTTATTTTACCTGAACATCCGCAACAAAAAAAAAATACTCGTAAAATTGGCAACGTTCTAACAAGGAACAGGCTCATATATTAAGTAATAGTTAATAATTAGGAAGAACAAGTTGGTAACATTTAGCTTCTTGTATGACCATGGCATACTGGGAGTTGGGTCGTTACAAAGTGTATATCTTAGATAAGAAATAAGCTTGAATTGAATAGAAAAATAATAGTACTTTGCATTAATTCATGAGGAACAGCAAAGCTCCACACCTTAATCTATGGTGTGTAGAAACTCTACCATTGAAAATGCATAAGTGATGAAGGTCCAGGCATGGTGAATGGCCAGCCCCCATAAAGGTCTAAGATAGCATAAAACCAATCAAAGATCAGCCGTAAATACAATAGTAAAAAGTCCTGTTTATACTAAATTAGTTACTAGGGTTTACAGAAATGAGTAAATGATGCAGAAATCTACTTTTGGGGCCCACGTGGTGTGTGCTTGGGCTGAGCATTGAAGCTTTCACGTGTAGAGGTCTTCCTTGGAGTTAAACGCCAGTTTGTAACCTGTTTCTGGCGTTTAACACTGCTTTGCAACCTGTTTCTGGCGTTTAACTCCAGAATAGGGCAGAGAGCTGGCGTTGAACGCTAGTTTGTGTCGTCTAAACTCGGGCAAAGTATAGACTATTATATATTGCTGGAAAGCCCTGGATGTCTACTTTCCAACGCAATTGAGAGCGCGCCATTCGAACTCCTGTAGCTCCAGAAAATCTACTTTGAGTGCAGGGAGGTTAGAATCCAATAGCATCTGCAGTCCTTCTTCAACCTCTGAATCTGATTTTTGCTCAAGTCCCTCAATTTCAGCCAGAAAATACCTGAAATCACAAAAAAACACACAAACTCATAGTAAAGTCCAGAAATGTGATTTTTATTTAAAAACTAATAAAAATATACCAAAAACTAATCAAATCATACTAAAAACAATGTAAAAATAATGCTAAAAAGCTATAAATTATCTGCTCATCACAACACCAAACTTAAATTGTTGCTTGTCCCCAAACAACTGAAAATCAAATAGGATAAAAGAAGAGAATATACTATAAATTCTAAAATATCAATGAAACTTCGCTCCAATCAGATGAGCGGGACTAGTAGCTTTTTGCCTCTTGAATAGTTTTGGCATCTCACTTTATCCATTGAATTTCAGAATGATTGGCATCTATAGGAACTTAGAATTTAGATAGTGTTATTGATTCTCCTAGTTCAGTATGTTGATTCTTGAACACAGCTACTTTATGAGTCTTGGCTGTGGCCCTAAGCACTTTGTTTTCCAGTATTACCACCGGATACATAAATGCCACAGACACATAACTGGGTGAACCTTTTCAAATTGTGACTCAGATTTGCTAAAGTCCCCAATTAGAGGTGTCCAGGGTTCTTAAGCACACTCTTTTTTTGCTTTGGACCTCAACTTTAACTGCTCAGTCTCAAGTTTTCACTTGACACCTTCACGCCACAAGCACATGGTTAGGGACAGCTTGATTTAGCCGCTTAGGCCAGGATTTCATTCCTTTAGGCCCTCCTATCCATTGATGCTCAAAGCCTTGGATCCTTTTTATTACCCTTGCCTTTTGTTTTTAAGGGCTATTGGCATTTTGCTCCTGCCTTTTGGTTTTAAGAGCTTTTGGCTTTTTCTGCTTGCTTTTTCTTTTTCTTTCTTTTTTTTCGCTATTTTTTTCTCTTTTATTTTTTTTCTGCAAGCTTTTGTACTCACTGCTTTTTCTTGCTTCAAGAATCAATTTTTATGATTTTTCAGATTATCAATAACATTTCTCCTTTTTCATCATTCTTTCAAGAGCCAACATATTTAACATTCATAAACAACAATATCAAAAGACATATGCACTGTTCAAGCATTCATTCAGAAAACAAAAAGTATTGTCACCACATCAAAATAATTAAACTAATTTCAAGGATGAATTCGAAACCATGTACTTCTTGTTCTTTTGTAATTAAAACAGTTTTTATTTAAGAGAGGTGATGGATTCATAGGACATTCATAGCTTTAAGACATAGACACTTAAACACTAATGATCATCTAGTAAAGACACAAACATAAATAAAACATAAGGCTCAAAAACCGAAAAACAGGAAAATAAGAACAAGGAGACTAAGGAACGGGTCCACCTTAGTGAGGGTGGCATCTTCCTCTTCTTGAAGAACCAATGGTGCTCTTGAGCGCCTCTATGTCTCTTCCTTGCCTTTGTTGCTCCTCCCTCATAGCTCTTTGATCTTCTCTAATCTCATGGAGGATGATGGAGTGCTCTTGGTGCTCCATCCTTAGTTGTCCCATGTTGGAGCTTAATTCTCCTAGGGACGTGTTGATTTGCTCCCAATAGTTCTGTGGAGGAAAGTGCATTCCCTGAGGCATCTCAGGGATTTCATGGTGAGGAATTTCCTCATGATCTTGTTGAGGTCCATGCTCTCTTGTTTGCTCCATCCTCTTCTTAGTGATGGGCTTGTCCTCTTCAATGAGGATGTCTCCCTCTATGTCAATTCCAGCCGAATTGCAGAGGTGACAAATAAGGTGAGGAAAGGCTAACCTTGCCAAAGTGGAAGACTTATCAGCCACCTTATAGAGTTCTTGAGGTATAATCTCATGAACTTCCACTTCCTCCCCAATCATGATACTATGGATCATGATGGCCCAGTCTATAGTAACTTCAGACCGGTTGCTAGTAGGAATGATTGAGCGTTGAATAAACTCCAACCATCCTCTAGCTACAGGCTTAAGGTCCAGTCTTCTCAATTGAACCGGCTTGCCTGTTTGTCAAAGTTGACCCTTCTAGTGTAGGGGCGTGCGTTTTCTTCCATCATTGGCAAGTTGAACGCCAGCCTTACATTTTTCGGACTAAAATCTAAGTATTTCTCCCGAACCATGGTAAGCCAATGCTTTGGATTCGGGTTCACACTTTGATTATGGTTCCTAGTGATCCATACGTTTGCATAGAACTCTTGAACCATTAAGATCCCGACTTGTTGAATAGGATTAGAGAGAACTTCCCATCCTCTTCTTCTAATCTCTTGTCAGATCTCTGGATATTTGCCCTTTTTGAGCTTGAAAGGAACCTCAGGGATCACTTTCTTCTTGGCCACAACTTCATAGAAGTAGTCTTCATGGACCTTTGAGATGAATCTCTCCATCTCCCATGACTCAGAGGTGGAAGCAATTGCCTTCCCTTTCCTCTTTCTTGAGGTTTTTCTGGCCTTAGGTGCCATTAATGGTTATGGAAAAACAAAAAGCAATGCTTTTACCACACCAAACATAAAATGTTTGCTCGTCCCCAAGCAAAAGAAGAAAGAAGGAAGGAAAAGAAGAAGAAAAATAGAGGAGAGGGAGAGAGGTGTGTATTCGGCTAAGGGTAAGAAGAAAGGGTTGTGTTGTGTGAAAATGAAGGAGTGATGAGGGGTTTATATAGGAGTGGGGAGAGGTTTAGGGTTCGGCCATTAGGGTTGGGTTTGGGAGGGAAAAGAGTTTGAATTTTGGAGGTAGGTGGGGTTTTTTGGGGAAGAGAGGATGGATGTGAGTGGTGAAGAGGTGATGGGGAAGAGTGATTGAGGTGATTGGTGAGAGGTATTTATGGAAGAGAGTTATGGAAAGGTGTGAAGAGGAGAGAAAAAAAAGTGGGGATCTTGTGGGGTCCACAGATCCAGTGGGGTTAAAGACTTAACATCCCTGCTCCAATTTGGCGTGTAAAACGCCCTTAGCATGCATGTCTGGCGTTAAACGCCAGCTTGCTGCTTGTTTTTGGCGTTAAACGCCCAAATGTAGCCTGTTTCTGGCGTTTAACGCCACTTCCATGCTCTGTTCTGGCGTTAAACGCTAGTCTGGTGCTTGTTTCTGGCGTTTAACGCCAGCTTGATGCTTCTTTCTGGCGTTAAACTCCAGTTTGATGCTTCTTACTGGCGTTTAAACGCCAGTAAGTTTTTCCTCCAGGGTGAGTTGTTTTTAATGCCGTTTTTCATTCTGTTTTTGATTTTTCGTTAGTTTTTGTGACTCCACATGATCATCAACCTAAAAAAAACATAAAATAACAATAGAAAATAAATAGATATAATTAAATAACATTGCGTTGCCTCCCAACAAGCACTTCTTTAATGACAATAGCTTGACAGTGAGCTCTCATGGAGCCTCACAGATGTTTAGAGCATTGTTGGAACCTTCCAACACCAAATTTAGAGTTTGAATGTGGGGGTTCAACACCAAACTTAGAGTTTGGTTGTAGCCTCCCAACACCAAACTTAGAGTTTGACTGTGGGGGCTTTGGTTGACTCTGTAGTGAGAGAAGCATTTCATGCTTCCTCTCCATGGTTACAGAAGGAGAACCTTGAGTTTTAAATACAAGGTAGTTCTCATTCAGTTGAAGGACCAACTCTCCTCTGTCCACATCAATCACAGCTTTTGCTGTGGCTAGGAAGAGTCTTCCAAGGATGATGGATTCATCCTTATCCTTCCCAGTGTCTAGGATTATGAAATCAGCAGGGATGTAAAGGCTTTCAACCTTCACTAACACATCCTCTACTTGTCCATAAGCCTATTTTCTTGAGTTGTCTGCCATCTCTAATGAGATTCTGGCAGCTTGCACCTCAAAGATCCCAAGTTTCTCCATTACAGAAAGTGGCATTAAGTTTATTCCTAACCCCAGGTCACACAGAGCTTTCTCAAAGGTCATGGTGCCTATGTTACAGGGAATTAGGAATTTACCAGGATCCTGTTTCTTTTGAGGTAATTTCTGCCTATCCAATGCATTTAGTTCATTGGTGAGCAAGGAAGGTTCATCTTCCTAAGTCTCTTTACCAAATAATTTGACATTCAGCTTCATGATTGCACCAAGGTACTTAGTAACTTGCTCTTCAGTAATGTCTTCATTCTCTTCAGAAGAAGAATACTCATCAGAGCTCATGAAGGGCAGAAGGAGGTTCAATAGAATCTCTATGGTCTCTAGATGAGTCTCAGATTCCTTTGGTTCCTCAAAGGGAAACTCCTAATTGGTCACTGAACGTCCCAGGAGGTCTTCCTCACTAGGATTCACGTCCTCCTCCTCCCTTGTAGGTTCGGCCATGATGGTCAAATCAATGGCCTTGCACTTTCTCTTTGGATTTTTTTCTGTATTGCTTGGGAGAGTACTAGGAGGAGTTTCAGTGACCCTTTTACTCAGCTGGCCCACTTGTGCCTCCAAATTTCAAATGGAGGACCTTGTTTCATTCATGAAACTTAAAGTGGCCTAAAATAGATCAGAGACTATATTTGCTAAGCTAGATGGATTCTGTTGAGAATTCTCTGTCTGTTGCTGGGTGGATGATGGAAAAGGCTTGCTATTGCTAAACCTGTTTCTTCCACCATTATTAAAGCCTTGTTGAGGCTTTTGTTGATCCTTCCATGAGAAATTTGGATGATTTCTCCATGATTGATTATAGGTGTTTCCATAGAGTTCACCCATGTAATTCACCTCTGCTATTGCAGGGTTCTCAGGATCATAAGCTTCTTCTTCAGAAGATGTTTCTATAGTACTGTTGGATGCATCTTGCAATCCATTCAGACTCTGAGAAATCATATTGACTTGCTGAGTCAATATTTTGTTCTGAGCCAATATGGCATTCAGAGCATCAATTTCAAGAACTCCCTTCCTCTGAGGCATCCCATTACTCATAGGATTCCTTTCAGAAGTGTACATGAACTGGTTATTTGCAACCATGTCAATGAGTTCCTGAGCTTCTATAGGCATGTTCTTTAGGTGAATGGATCCACCTACAGAATGGTCTAATGACATCTTAGATAATTTAGACAGACCATCATAGAATATATCCAGGATGGTCCATTCTGAAAGCATGTCAGAAGGACACTTTTTGGTCAGTTCCTTGTATCTCTCCCAAGCTTCATAGAGGGATTCACCTTCTTTCTGTTTGAAGGTTTGAACATCCACTCTAAGCTTGCTAAGCTTTTGAGGAGGAAAGAACTTGGCTAAGAAAGCCGTGACCAGCTTATCCCAAGACTTCAGGCTATCTTTAGGTTGAGAGTCTAACCATATTCTAGCTCTGTCTCTTACAGCAAACAGGAAAAGCATAAGCCTATAAACCTCGGAGTCAACCCCATTGGTCTTAACAGTATCACAGATCTGCAAGAATTCAGTTAAGAACTGAAAAGGATCTTTTGATAGAAGTCCATGAAACTTGTAGTTCTGTTGCATCAGAGAAACTAATTGAGGCTTTAGCTCAAAATTGTTTGCTCTAATGGCACGGATTGAGATGCTTCTTCCATGTGAATTGAAATTTGGTGCAGTAAAGTCACCAAGCATCTTCCTTGCATTGTTATTATTTTCGGCCATATCTTCTTCTTTTTCGAAATATTCTGTCAGATTTTCTCCAGATAGTTGTCCTTTAGCTTCCCTTAGCTTCCTCTTCAGTGTCCTTTTAGGTTCAGGATCGGCTTCAACAAGAATGTTCTTATCCTTGTTTCTGCTCATATGAAAAAGAAGAGAACAGAAAATAATAGGGATCCTCTTTGCCACAGTAGAGAGGTTCCTTTATGTGAGTAGAAGAAGAAAAGAAATTCGAACATAGAAAGAGGGAGAAGGTTCGAATTTTTAAGAAGAAGAGAAGTGTTAGTAGATAAATAAATAATTAGGAGGAGGTGAGAGAGAAGAATTTTTGAACCTCTCCCATGCTTCATAGAGAGTTTCACCATCTTATTGCCTGAAGGTTTGTATCTCAGCTCTCAACCTGTTGATTCTTTGAGAAGGATAGAATCTCGCCAAGAATTTGTTCATCACCTCTTCCCAGGTTGTTAAACTATCCTTCGGGAAGGATTCCAGCCATTTAGATGCCTTATCCTTGAGTGAAAAGGGAAACAGAAACAGTCTATAAGTGTCAGGATGAACACCATTAGACTTCACAGTATCACATATCCTTAGGAAGGTGGTTAGATGCTGATTGGGGTCTTCTTGGGCACTTCCTCCGAATGCACAGTTGTTCTGAATGAGGGTGATGAGCTGGGGCTTTAGTTCAAAGTTATTGGCATGTATGGTTGACTTTTGGATGCTACTTCCACAATTTCCTGGGTTTGGGTTGATATAAGAGCCTAGAACTCTTTTCTCTTACCCAACATGATTTACTGGGCCTTCTCTGGCATGGTTGTGAGCTTCTTCTTCATGGTGATTTTCCATATTCTCCTCCATGTCTGTTTCAAAATACTCTTCCTCTTCCTCAGCACCAACGACTCTCTTCCCTCTTGCTTCCCTCCTTAATCTAAGGAAGGTCCTCTCAGGTTCAGAATCAAAGGAAGTTGAAGCCCTGCTTCTTCTACCTATCATACAACCAACAAAGCAAAAAGTAAGAAAGAAAATGAATGAAGAAATTACTCTTGTTAGAATGGCTGTTAGTCTGAGTGGTGCAATATATCAAACAGTTAGTGGGTTAGTGAACTGAATTGTAAACAAAAAAAAAAAATACAACACAATAGATGGGCAAGGGAAAAGGGAAGAAAATAGCTAAAACTGAAAGTAAATTACTCAGATGGAATTAAACAAAACAAAAGAAAATTGCGCAATCTAGTTATCCTCCAACTTAATCATTGTCGATACAAAATCAATCTCCGGCAACGGCGCCATAAACATGATGCACGGAAACTTGTCTCTCAACAAATTTCCCTTCGGCAAGTATACCGAATTGTCGTCAAGTAAAAACTCTCAATAGAGTGAGGTCGAATCCCACAGGGATTGATTGGTCAAGCAACTTTAATTAGAGGAATGTTCTAGTTGAGCTGAGCAGAATTTGAGTTGAGTAATTGCAGAAAGTTAAATGGCGGGAAAGTAAATAACAGAAAATGTAAGTGCTGGAAATAAATGGCGGAATGTAAATGGCATAAAGTAAATTGCAGAATCTTAAATGGGGATTTGGGGAGATGATCAGAAAAGTAAATAGCAGAAAATAAAGAGAATGGGTAAGATCAGAAATGGGAGATTCATTGGGCTTAGGAGATGTTTCATTCTCCAAATCAAGTTCATTCTCATCTCTTCCTCAATCAATGCATTCATTGATCTTCTTGGCAATCTTAAATGATTGGATCCCAATTCCTTGGTAACCCAATCTCTCTAAGCTTGAACAATTGCCCAATTCCTTGATTTAATTGCTCATGGGAATAGATGAAGTATGGTCACTGATTATACCACATGTATTTCCAAATTAAAGTATTGGTAGGATTATATGTCACTCTATCCATCCAAACCCCAATTTGGTCCAACAAGAGAAAGCAATTCTAGCATGATCTCCTCATTCCTTTTCCAAGGCTCAGAGAAGATCTAATTATGGAGAGTTTCTTTTTCAAGACAACTAACCAATTGGATTAAGATCGAAAGCTTTATAGTAAAATAAAGAGAAAAGAAAGAAGAACAAGAATGAAAACTATAATTAATCCATCAAATTACAATAGAGCTCCCTAACCCAATGAAAAGGGGTTTAGTTGTTCATAGCTCTGGAAATGAAAAATGATAAAGAAGAATGCATTCTAAAAATTAAATTAGAAGTTGCAGAGAAAGTAAAATATACAAAGTGTAGTTCTCAAGTTCCGGATCCCCATTTTAATTCAAAACTATCCCTATATATACTATTCTTTAGATCTTCTAGTTAGCTCTTCAAGTCTTGGATATGGGCCATTGATCTTTAGTTGAAGCAGTTACAGTCTTTAGTGGGCTCAGCTTTGCTTGCAAAGAAAGTGTGAGTTAGGCATGATGGGAAGTTAGTTAGGACGTTAGTGGCGTTAACGCTAACTGTAAACTTGGGTTCGAAAGCGTTAGTGATGATAACTTTGTCACTAACATTCCAAACTAGTTGATCCATGTTAACTTCAACATAAGTGGTACTAACGTAACCACTAACGTAGCCTCTTAGCCCTTCGCAAGCGTTATTGGCACTCACTTTTACCAATAACGTTGCTCTTTGTCCCTCTCTTTCACGTTAATGGTCCACGTTAGTGTAACTAACGTGGCCCTTAACGTGGGCATGCCAAGGCTCGAGAGCGTTAGTGACACTTACCTTTGTCACTAACGCTTGAAAACGCCCCTTCTTTCTACGTTAGTGCCTGACGTTAAGGGCCTTAACGTGACCACTAGCGTGGGTGTATTTGCCATTGATAAACCACTATTTTATGGTTTATAATGTGTTTAATTGTGTGGTTTTATCATGATCTTTACCCACTTATTCATATGATTAGCATGCATTTATATTTCCTTCCTAAAATTATTACATAATTGAAAACTTGCTTCCTAGAGACTTTTAATTATGTATTTTAATTCTCCTTTATTCCATTCGATGCCGTGATCTGTGTGTTAAGTGTTTCAGGCTTTATAGAGCATGAATGAGTTAGAGATTGGAAAGGAAGCTTGCAAAAATGGAAGGAACACAAGAAATTAAGGAGATGACC
Source organism: Arachis hypogaea (assembly GCF_003086295.3). Lineage (NCBI taxonomy): Eukaryota > Viridiplantae > Streptophyta > Magnoliopsida > Fabales > Fabaceae > Arachis > Arachis hypogaea. Next base: position 52,084,506 of record NC_092049.1, read on the forward strand.
AACGAGAAGTGACGCGGCCGCATGGCTCACGCGACCGCGCGGATTGGAATAGCACAAGTGACGCGGAGGCGTGGACGACGCGCCCGCGTGGCAAAGCAAAACGCCGCATGACGCGTCCGCATGAATGACGTGATCGCGTGACATGAGCGATCTGCATAATCTGCAGAATTCGCTGGGGGCTATTTCGGGCCCTGTTTTGACCCAGTTTTTGGTCCGAAAAAGCATACTAGAACCAAAGGACATGCAGAAACCAAAAACAACATTCATTCTACACAGTTTTAGTTCTTAGATCTAGTTTTACTCCTCCTATAGGTTTTCTCTCTACACATTCATAGTTCTTAGGATTTTTATTTCTATTGCTCTTTGCATTGGGATATTGAGAAGAGTTATTACCTCATCAAGACTTCGTCATTCTAGTTCATTTTCTTTACTTGGCTTTACTCTTCTATGTCCTTTAATTTACTCAATTTTACTATTGGATTATTTTAGAATTTATTAATATAAGATTTACTTTTATTTTTAATTGATTCCTTTGAGTTTTATTTATCATGTCTTTCTTTAATTCCCCTTCCTATGTTATGAGTTCTACATTCACAATGAGTGAGTAGTTCCCTAACTTGATGGAGAGTTGATTGAAAGGAACCCTTGAGTTGGAATGCTCAAAAGAGAAATTGTAATTGGGTTTATTATTGGATTGCTCTCTAGTCACTAACGCCAGTCCTTCCAAGTAAGCGGATTGGGACTTGTGAGTAGAAATATCATTCCAACTTGTTTGACTTTTCCTTACCTAGTAAGGGATAAATAAACAGAACTACCTTCAATTATCAATTAATCTTGAGAGTACTGCAACAAGAATAGGGCTTCCAACTAATCTACTCCCAGTCAAGGCCTTTATTTAAATTACTTAATTTCCCCAATTTAATTTCTTGTTTATTCAACTCAAACTCTTTTTTAAATAATATGATTAATAAAATAGCACACCTTTCTGCAACTCGTTGGGAGACGACCTGGGATTCATACTCTCAGTATTTTAATTTTAATTTTTGTGACAACCCTTCTAAATTGATAAGCGGATTTCTGGTTGGTTATGAACTATACTTGCAACGCACAACTTATATCAATTCTTAATTAGCCAATTTCTGCCACGTCAATTTTTGGCGCCGTTGCCGGGGAGTTGCAATAGAGTGCTAAAGTTATTGATTAGATTTTATTTATTTGCATTTTATTTTATCTTGCTACTATGAACTGCTTGTTTCTTTCGTTAGAAGACGCGTTCACTTCCTGATCCAAACTTGCCAGTATTCGATCCTGAGATTGAAAGAACTATTTCACGAATAAGGCAAGCTCGGCTTCGGTTAGTCCTCTCTGAGGGTGGATCTGAAACGTCACTTGAGAAAGAAACCAGCCCCCGTTCTACTGATTTGGTTGATTTACATGCAGGTAACATGGCAGCAGCTAGGAGAGTTACTATCCAGGAGGCTGGAGCCCCTGATTTTACAATACAACCATTTCAAGCGCATCACCCAGTGGTGGCTACAGACATTGAAATAAAGACCACACTGCTCAATTTGATGCCCAAGTTTCATGGCTTGCCTGCTCAAGAGCCTATCAAGCACCTGAGAGAATTTCAAGCAGCCTGTTCTACCGTCAAGCGTGATGGTGCAGATGAAACTTCAATTTTGCTGAAAGCTTTCCCATTTTCTCTTGAGGGGAAGGCAAGAGAGTGGTACTACACTTAACCCGCAGCAACTGTATCTAACTAGGATACATTGAGAAGAGAATTCTTGGAAAAATTCTTTCCAGCTGAAGTTACTGATAAACTGAGGAAAGACATTTCCATGATTGTTCAGGATGAATCTGAGACTCTCTATGAATACTAGGAGCGCTTCAATAATCTTCTAGAAGCATGCCCCCACCATATGATTGACAAGATAGTATTACTCGGTTACGTCACACAGGGCATGAGGCCCCAAGATAAGACCACATTGGAAAGTGCAAGCAATGGGTCTATGAAAAATTACAAGACCATTGATAAGGCATGGCAATTGATCAGCGACTTAGCTAAATCTACTCAGAATCACAGGCAGAAACAAGGCCGTTCAAAAGCCGTTGCAGAAGTATCCTCTAGCAGAGAGACTGTTGCTCTGACTCAGAGTATCTGTGAAATGACCAACTTGCTAAAGCAGATGCAATTGAATCAACAACAAGTTCAGCAAGTCAACCGTCTCCACCACAGCAAGGCCAACAGTTAGTCCCACAGAGAGTTTATGGAATCTATACTGATTATAGCCACTATACTGATGAATGTCCGCAGCTCCAGCAGGAAGACAACACCGTGGCAACCACTCATAACTTCTATGACCGCCCCAACCAAGGGTATAATCAAGGTGGCAATTACAACCATGGATGGCAGGACAATTCTAACCAGAATTGGAGGGACAACAACAACAACAGAGTAGGCAGAGACAATCAGGGAAATCACAGGTGGAATAATAACAACAACAGGCAGCAGAATCAGAACCAGCCTTACAGAGCACCTTACCTGAGACAATCCCAAAGACCACAGAATACCCAACAGCAGACCTCTCAAATTACTTATCCTTCCTCATCTTCTAATGATGATTTACTACAATCCATTGATCGGAGACAACAGACCATGGAAAATAACATTAATGCCACTCTAAATGGTCTGAACGCTACTTTGCAAGCTCTTGTCTCACAGATTGGATCAATGAATAACTCCAATAACCAGCCTTTGAGCTCTAGTGGAATTCTCTCTCAACCATTACCCAATCCCAAGGGTGGCATTAATGCCATCACCCTAAGGTCCGAAACCACACTGCAGGAGAGGAATCAGGAGGAGCCAAGCCCACCAGAACACGCCTCAGCTGAAGAGGTAGTGGAAATAGAAGATGTTGAAGAAGAAGAGGACATACAGGACATAGCTAAAAAAGAAGAAGTTCAACCACAGGAGGAAGCACCACAGGGCGCAGATACTGCAGAAGACACCACTCCTATTCCATTTCCACAACTTGCAAGGAAGCCCAGGAAGCAGCTGGAACCTGATCCCAAAATGGTAGAGATATTCAAAAAGGTTGAGGTAACTGTTCCTCTTTTTGATGTTATTCAACAGGAACCTAAATATGCAAAGTTTCTAAAAGATTTATGTATACATAAAGACAAAATTAATGAATTAGAAACTATTCCTTTAGGTAGTTCCATATCTGCTTTAATAGGAGGTTTACCTAAAAAGTATAGTGACCCAGGTCCTTGTATGGTTAATTGTACTATTAGTGGTGTGATAATTTTTGATTGCATGTGTTATTTAGGAGCATGTGTGAGTATAATGCCTTTGTCTATATATGATATTTTGACGCTCCCTCCCTTAAAAAGGTTGGCAGCTCGTTTTGTGTTAGCAGATAAAAGCATTATTACAGTGGTTGGAGTTACTGAAGATGTATTAGTGGGTATTAAGGGACTTACATTCCCCACTAATTTTTATATTCTGGAGATGCCCCAAAATGACTCAGAGAAGTCATCATCAATCCTACTTGGAAGACCTTTGCTGAAGACAACAAAGTTCAATTTGGATGCTTTTTCAGGAACATACTCTTTTGAAATAGATGGCCGATTAGTAAGTTTCAATCTGAATGGAGTTATGAAGCATCCTACAGAAGATCATTCTATCTTTCAGTGTGACATCATCGACGAAACTGTAGCTGAAGTTCACCAGGAGGAGTTAGAGGAGAAGCACACAGGACAAGGTCCGAGTGTGGGGACACTCTTGAATGACAATGAGGGCACTTTGCCATTGTCACCAGCTTCAGACAATCCAGAGCCTGACCATGACCAGAAGTTGGAATTAATACCCCTTCCTCCACATCTCAAATATGCGTACCTTGAGGACAAGCAAAAGTGTCCAGTTATCATTGCAAGGGAACTCACTTCTCAACAGGAAGAGCAGTTACTTAGTGTGCTGAGGAGGCACAAAAAGGCAATTGGGTGGATTTTGGCGGATATAGTAGGCATCAACCCTCAAGTATGTGAGCATAGAATATTTTTAGAAGAGGGAGCAAGGACCGTTCGTCAACCCCAGAGAAGACTGAACCCCACTATCTTAGAGGTTGTCAAGAAGGAAGTGACCAGACTACTAGAGGCAGATATCATCTATCCCATCTCAAACAGTGAATGGGTAAGCCCAGTACAAGTAGTGCCAAAGAAGTCTGGAGTCACTACAGTGAAGAATGAGCATGGAGAACTCATAGCAACCAGAGTACAGAACGCTTGGAGGGTCTGCATTGACTACAGACGCCTGTAAGGATTACTATCCTCTTCCATTCATTGATCAAATGCTGGATCGCCTGTCAGGTAAATAACATTATTGTTTTTTAGATGGTTACATAGGTTATTTCCAAATTCATATAGCTCCTGAGGATCAGGAAAAGACTACTTTTACATGTCCTTTTGGGACTTATGCCTATAAGAGAATGCCGTTTGGCTTGTGCAATGCACCAGCTACCTTCCAAAGGTGCATGATGAGTATTTTCTCTGATCTTATTGAGGACTGTATGGAAAATAATTTTATGGATGATTTTAGTGTTTATGGCGATTCCTTTAGCCTTTGCTTAGATGGATTATCTAGAGTATTAGATAGATGTGTTAATACAAACCTTGTATTAAATTTTGAAAAATGTCACTTTATGGTTAAACAAGGGATTGTACTAGGACATGTTATATCTAATACTGGCATTTCTGTAGATCCAGCAAAGGTGGATGTTATTTCTAGTTTACCTTACCCCTCTTCTGTGAGGGAAGTCCGTTCGTTCCTTGGCCATGCAGGTTTTTACAAGAGATTCATTAAGAACTTTAGTAAGGTAGCACTTCCCTTATCCAGACTACTGCAGAAGGATATTGAGTTCGAGTTCAGTGAAGATTGCAAACAAGCGTTTGATAAGCTGAAGACCGCCCTGACTCAAGCTCCAATTGTGAGAGGACCAGACTAGAGCCAGCCATTCGAAATAATGTGTGACGCTTCCAACCATGGAGTAGGAGCAGCACTGGCTCAGCGTGAAGGTAAGGATCCTTTTATTATTGCTTATGCGTCTAAAACTCTAGATGCCGCACAGTCCAATTACACTACTACTGAGAAAGAGCTTCTTGCTATTGTTTTTGCTCTGGATAAATTCCGAGCCTATTTACTTGGAACGAAGGTAGTAATGTACTCGGACCACGCAGCTATAAAGTATCTATTAGCTAAAAAGGAGTCCAAACCAAGGCTTATACGTTGGATGCTGCTATTACAAGAATTTGATTTAGAAATTAAGGATAGGAGTGGTAACCAGAATTTAGTGGCAGACCATTTGAGTCGCCTCGAGCACATTACAAATGACCCCACTCCTATAGCTGATAATTTCCCATTTGATAACCTGCAAGCAGTATCTAAGGAAATCCCTTGGTATGCACCTGTAGCTAATTATCTAGTTAGCCGCACCTTTCCTCCAAACTTTTCTAAGCATCAAAGAGACAACCTGAAAAGCGAGTCTAAATATAATATATGGGATGACCCATATTTATGGAGATGTGGCACTGACTAGGTAATTAGACGGTGTGTGCCTCAATCAGAATTTCAGTCTATCTTAGAGGCCTGTCACTAATCTGAGAGTGGAGGACATTTTGGCCCTCAAAGAACAGCTAGAAAAATCTTAGACTGTGGATTTTGGTGGCCTACACTTTTTAGAGACGCTGCTGAATTTTGTAGATCTTGTTTCCCATGCCAAAAATTTGGTAATATATCCAGGAGGGATGAGATACCTCAACAAATTATGCTTTTCTGTGAAATTTTTTACGTCTGCTGCATTGACTTCATGGGTCCATTTCCAAATTCTAATGGTTATTTTTATTTATTGTTAGCTATGGATTACGTTTCCAAATGGGTGGAAGCAATTCCTACCCGCACTGATGATGCTAACACTGTTGTTTCCTTTGTGAGAAACCACATTATTTGTTGCTTTGGATCACCACGAGCAATCGTGAGCGATCAAGGCACCCATTTTTGTAACAGGAGACTAACAGGATTAATGAAGAAGCATGGAATAATTCATAAGGTTGCAACAGCCTACCATCCTCAGACTAATGGGCAAGCCGAGGTGTCAAACAGAAAGATAAAGCGTATCTTGTAGAAGATAGTCAAACCTCATAGAAGAGACTGGAGCACCAGGCTACAAGATGCACTTTGGGCGTACAGAACCGCATACAAGACACCCATTGGGATGAGTCCTTTCCGCTTAGTCTATGGAAAAGCTTGTCATCTCCCTGTTGAAGTCGAGCACAAAGCCTTTTGGGCAGTAAAGGAGTGCAACATGGGAATTGAGGAAGCCGGAGCTGAATGGAAATTGCAACTGCAAGAATTGGAAAGCCTTCGCCTAGAAGCTTATGAGAACTCTAGACTATACAAGGAGAAGATGAAGGCTGTACATGATCAACACATTAAGAGAAAAGAGTTCCAACCTGGGGACTTAGTCCTCCTTTACAAATCTCGACTGAGACTAATGCCAGGAAAGTTGAGATCAAGATGGGATGGTCCGTACAGAGTAGAGAAGGCCGAACCATACAGAGTTTATCACCTAAGCCATCCTTTAAGCTCTGAACTCATCAAAGTCAATGGACATCGTTTAAAGCTGTACCATGGCGAGCAGTTGAAAAAAAACAAGGAGTTCGAGATCTTCCTCTTGGAAGATCCTCACATAGCCGAAGATTGAGCTAATGGAGCATCCAAATTACGGACGTCAAAGCAAAGTGCTAGGTGGGAGACAACCCACCATGGTATGATCGTTCTTTTCTTTATTTTTAGTTTTTCTATTTAATAACTCTTCTCTTTATTAGTACATTTCGTGCATCTGCATTTACATACTTTTATTTAAAAAAAAAATTTACGCGACGCGACCGCCTCATTGACGCGTCCGCGTCGCAGGAGATAGGAGGAATTAATAAATTGAACAGAGAGTCACGCAAGAGCGTGGCTGGAGGCGTGCCAATGGCACAAATTGCCCCACGCGACCGCGTCCGCGTCACATGGGAACATTGGCCTCCCACGCGACCGCGTGATCCACGCGGCCCCGTGCCCTAGAATTCGATGTCAAAAGGGTGCACGACCGAAAGTTGTGCTAGAGTGGTGCTGGATTGGTGCTGAACGCACAATCCTTTCCATGCGGCCGCGTGACTGACGTGACCACGTCATATCCTTCTAATGGCCACTCACGCAATCCCATGCCCCACGCGATCGCGTCACCCAATATTTGGCAATTAATGATTTTGAACAGAGAGTTGTGTGAGTGCGAGGCTGCCCTCGCGCCAGTAGTATAAAACGGGTCACGCGACCGCGTGACCGACGTGACCACGTCAATTATTATAAGCACAAATCGCGCGACCGCGTGCCCCATGCAACCGCGTCGATTGCGCCGCACAGCTCCCCTGATTTGCCACTTATCTTATCTTTTTATCCTCAAATCCTATTTTTTCTTTTCCCTCCTTATTTCTTCCTCCTCCCTTCTTCCTTCTTCCTTTTTTCTCACTTTCCACTCTCTCTCTCTCTCTCTCTCACCTCCATTAACAAGGTTTCTTTTCTTCTTCTCTCCTTACTTTTCTATTTTTCTTCTTTTTTATCTGTTATCTTCTTTTCTTTTCTTTTTACTTTCATTATTCATATTTTCTTTTTCTTTCTTTTTTTTTTCCTTTTTACTTGGTGTTAGAAATTTATTTGAGTTATTATTTCTCATTATATGCTTGTGGATTGTTCTAAATTTGTTTGGCAATTATATATTACTTTTTCAAGGGTTGCTTGCATGTTCAATTTAATACTTTCCATACATTATTTCACCATGCATGCTATGTGTTTGTAAAAAAGCCCATATGGCATTATGCACTTTTCTACGTTATTCTATTCTACCATTAAATGTCCGTTTTTCACAAAACCCCTTTTATATTTTATTCGTTGAAAATAATTGTCACTACAAACGTGATGGTTTGTTATAAGTGATGCTTGATCTATGCTACTGATGCCTTTGCCAGCATGCCAATAAACACCTTGCATTCACTTGTCATCATATGCACTAACTATTTTCCATTGATGACTTTTCACATGTAGTCATGACCATGTGTTAACATCATTTACCTTTTACTGTGCATTCATAACTACCCTTTTCCGTTCTCCTTCTTGCTCTATCTCTTTGAATTTAATTTACTTTCTCTTCCATTTTTCAGAATGGCCATCAAGAAGGGCAAAGAGAAAGCTACTCCCAAATCAACAGCAAGGAGAGGAACAAAAAGAGCACTAGTGGTAGAGCGTTCTTCAACTACAGTAAAGCCCTCAACAAAGAGACTTAAGAGGATTATAAAGGTTAATGATAAAGAAAAAGCCTTCCCAGCAAAGGACACTGGACGATTTCCCAATTGCTACTGTGAGCAGATGTTCCCCATCCTGGCAGAAAGGAGCTACAACAACGAATACCTTCTTATCCTCCCGCCCAATATTGCTACCTTTGTTGAGCCGCAAATTGCACAAAGACAATGAGGTTTCCTACAGAGACAGCCGAGGCAGGTCAATCTTTCTTGGGTAGTCGAGTTCTACTCCAACTTCCACCTGCCAACCCTGCAGTCTGTCTTTGTCCGTCAGAAGCAAGTCCCCATTACAGAAGAGGCCATTCAAAAAGATCTAGGTCTTCCCCCTATTCCAGAAGGTTTGGACGCCTTTCAAGAAGCCGCACTCAAGCGCCAGATGTACCAATTTGACTGGGACGCCGTTCTCAGGGTTATCGCACTATCTGGCAGCCGATGGATCTACGGATACCATCGTACCCGCCCTAAGGGAATTTCGGCTTCAGCACTTACCTTGGAGGCTCGCGTATGGGCACAGATCATGTTCCATTACGTCTTTCCGAGCACTCATGAGTCCTCCTTCACTGCGGACATGGCCGTTCTACTATGGTGCATCCTTACAGACCAACCTCTGAACCTACAAAGACACATCCAGAATGGCATGGGACACGTACAAATTGCGGGCAACTTACCTTTCCCCGCCTTGGTCTCAGATCTCGTCTCTGCAGCCGGAGTCTCCTTCAGAGCTAGAGACACCAAAGCCATACTTCCACGGGATGATCAATATGTCCCTAATGGGAAATATATCAGACCCTCAGCAGCCACTACAAGCCAGCCTATTGAATCGGCTGCAGACATTTCTCCTTCAACACCACAAGCACCTATCACATACCAACTACTCCATCAGATACTCGAAAGGTTAGATCGGCAGGAACACAAAGCTAAGATGAGAGAGCGTCATAACAAGCGCCGATTCACATACCTCAAGGAGCTGATCATGGGAAAATTCAAGGATTCAGACACTCCGGACTCCACTTCTTTTACCAGCACAGGGAGCCATGATGGTCCCAACTGTGGAGATACTACTACCAGCCCATCCCTGTTCCTGACAGATGGCACCGAGGACGGTGCAAAGCCTTAAGTGTGGGGAGGTCGGTCAGTACCTGACTTTCGGAGGTAATTTCTCTTCCCTAAACACCAATAAATTAGGATATTTAGTTAGTTTTTCTTTCATAGAATAGGATAAATTGCATAGTAATAGATTAGTTGCATGCATGTTCTACTTGATTGAAAAGACAATAAGTTTCTTCTAAGACTCTATTTTTGGAACAAAATTTCACTAATTTTAATTAAAATTTTTATGTTAAATTTGCTTGAAGTTGTATTTAGAACATGATTTTTGAGCTAAAGAACACACAACCTGTGAGATTTGAGCCTATATGCATGGTTACATTATTTAACCATAATTATTTTATTCTTGTGTGTTTACTTCTCTATGATTGTAATCTATATTTTGTTTCATCCTATATGTCCAATATTTATTATATTTATATGTTTGCATATGATTGAGGCCATTAATTGTTTAGCTCACTTATCCAAATTAAGCCTACCCTTTCAATTACCTTTGTTAGCCACTTTGAGCCTTTAAATCCCATTTGTTCTATATTTTACCACATTACTAGCCTTAAGCAGAAAAACAATTATATATCCTAAATTGAATCTTTGGTTAGCTTAAGATAGAATTGTGTGTGCTAATTAAGTATGGAAAATTGTGGAACAAAAAATAATAAGGGAATGTGTCATGATAATATAATGGAAATTTAGATACCTACTCTTGTGAAACTATAAGAATTAAAAATCTATGTTCATTGATAAGCTATGTTTGTTTTTATGCTTATTAAAAAAAAAAGAAAATATTCAATAAATAAGTAAATAAATAAGGGGACAAAATTACCCCAATGTAAAGTTAAGAACTCAAAGATCAATGCATGTATGATAAAATTAAAATAAAAGTTGATACATGAGTATGGAATGTGAAAGGAAAATTCTGGGTAGCAAGGTATGAATTCTAAAGTTATATAGATTATATATATAGGTTATGTTAAAGCTTGGGTTAATTAAAGATTTATTTTATAAGCTTACTTAGCCATATGTGTATCTTTACCATTACCTTGGCCCCATTACAACCTTGAAAAGACCTCATAATGTTTGCATTGGTATATTAAATGTTGTTGATTGGTTAGGAGAAAAACAAAAATTAGAGAGCATGATTAGAGAAGGATAGAGTGATTGCCCTATACACTAGAGAGATTAGAGTGTACATACATCATCAGTGAGGGTTCAATGCTTAAAATTCTATGTCCCCTGCTTTCATGAGCTACCTTCTTGCATTTTTATCTGTTCTTACTGTATAAGAATTGAATTAGTGGAATTTTATTTGTAATTGTTTTGAAGAGCTTATTTGCTATCGATCAAGTGGACAAAAATCATATAGTTGCATTTACATATATAGGTTGCATTACATTGCATGAGTTTTTACATGTTCCTACTCATTTATTTTATCTCCTTCAACTAAGCATGAGGACATGCTAATGTTTAAGTGTGGGAAGGTTGATAAACCACTATTTTATGGTTTATAATGTGTTTAATTGTGTGGTTTTATCATGATCTTTACCCACTTATTCATATGATTAGCATGCATTTATATTTCCTTCCTAAAATTATTACATGATTGAAAACTTGCTTCCTAGAGACTTTTAATTATGTATTTTAATTCTCCTTTATTCCATTCGATGCCGTGATCTGTGTGTTAAGTGTTTCAGGCTTTATAGGGCATGAATGAGTTGGAGATTGGAAAGGAAGCTTGCAAAAATGGAAGGAACACAAGAAATTAAGGAGATGACCAGCGAGAAGTGACGCGGCCGCATGGCTCACGCGACCGCGCGGATTGGAATAGCACAAGTGACACGGAGGCGTGGACGACGCACCCGCGTGGCAAAGCAAAACGCCGCATGACGCGTCCGCATGAATGCGCAATCTGCATAATCTGCAGAATTCGCTGGGGGCGATTTTGGGCCCTGTTTTGACCCAGTTTTCGGCCCGGAAAAGCAGACTAGAGCCAGAGGACATGCAGAAACCAAAAATAACATTCATTCTACATAGTTTTAGTTTTTACATCTAGTTTTACTCCTCCTCTAGGTTTTCTCTCTACACATTCATAGTTCTTAGGATTTTTATTTCTATTGCTCTTTGCATTTGGATATTGAGAAGAGTTATTACCTCATCAAGACTTCATCATTCTAATTCGTTTTCTTTACTTGGCTTTACTCTTCCATGTCCTTTAATTTACTCAATTTTACTATTGGATTATTTTAGAATTTATTAATATAAGAGTTACTTTTATTTTTAATTGATTCCTTTGAGTTTTATTTATCATGTCTTTCTTTAATTCCCCTTCCTATGTTATGAGTTCTACATTCACAATGAGCGAGTAGTTCCCCAACTTGATGGGGAGTTGATTGAAAGGAACCCTTGAGTTGGAATGCTCAAAAGAGAAATTGTAATTGGGTTTATTGTTGGATTGCTCTCTAGTCACTAACGCCAGTCCTTCCAAGTAAGCGGATTGGGACTTGTGAGTAGAAACATCATTCGAACTTGTTTGACTTTCCCTTACCTAGTAAGGGATAAATAAACAGAACAACCTTCAATTATCAATTAATCTTGAGAGTACTGCAACAAGAATAGGGCTTCCAACTAATCTACTCCCAGTCAAGGCCTTTATTTAAATTACTTAATTTCCCCAATTTAATTTCCTGTTTATTCAACTCAAACTCTTTTTGAAATTATCTGATTAATAAAATAGCACACCTTTCTGCAACTCGTTGGGAGACGACCTGGGATTCATACTCCCAGTATTTTAATTTTAATTTTTGTGACAACCCTTCTGAATTGATAAGCGGATTTCTGGTTGGTTAAGAACTATACTTGCAATGCACAACTTATATCAATTCTTAATTAGCCAATTTCCGCCACGTCAGCCATCTCCAAAGTTAGTGACAAAGGTGAGTGTTACTAATGTTGGCCTATCATTCATTGCTCCACGTTACCCTTCACGTTAAGGGTCTTAACGTGACCACTAACGTAGGCAATCTAGGCTTGGTCTAGCGTTAGTGACAAAGGTGAGTGTCACTAACGCTTGCGACTTCCTCTTTACTCCACGTTAGAGTTCATGTTAATTGGGTTAACGTGACTCTTAACGTGGCTTAGTGTGGCCTTTTTGGAACGTTAGTAGTATTCACTTTTACCACTAACATTAGAGCTCCCCTTTTCTTCCATGTTAGTTCCCACGTTAGTGTAACTAACGTGGCAACTAACGTGTGTTATGATGGCTTTCGAAGGCGTTATTGGTGGTAACTTTAGCACTAACGTTGCAAGCTCGCTCCCATTCCACGTTAGTGGTCACGTTAGTGAAGCTATTGTGGCTGCTAACGTGGCTCTTCTTTGCTTCCTTTGTCCTGAAATCAAACAAACAAGGTGCATCAAAGCTTTGTTTCAAGTCATGAGATCATGCATCATCCATTTTATCATTTAATTCAAGCAAAATTCTCATGAAATCATGTAGAGTTCACAATGTTTGCTTGAATCAATATGTAAGTGTATATTCACCCAAAACTTGCTTATTTACTAAGAAAATGCATGAAACTACCCTGAAATAGTAAAAAAAAGGTCAGTAAAACTGGCCAAAATGCCCTGGCATCAGTGCTTCCAGCATCATTCCAGTCCAGCGCCATCATAACTCTCTGCCATACACCTCTTTGGGTCGATTTTGCAAGGCCACGCGTTCGCATGGGTGACGCGCACGCGTGGGAGGTGAATTTTTCAAATGACGCGGACGCGTGATGGATGCGTTTGCATGGGCATGCTTGTGCCTAAGGCACGCCTCCAGTCACGCTTTTGCATGACTCTCTGCTTCTTTTCTTCTCATGTCAAGACAAGAGCACCTATGACGCGGACGCGTCAGCGATGCTTGCGCGTCGCGTGCTCTTTTTTTTTAATATATGTAGAATGCAAATGCAAATGCAAGATATATGCAGCTATATGCAGAGGTTATGAGAAGTGTTATTAGCAAAAACAAAATAGAATAAAGTAAAAATAAACTAAGACTAAAACTGAACGATAATACCATGGTGGATTGTCTCCCACCTAGCACTTTGCTTTTACGTCCGTAAGTTGGACGTCTTCAGGCTCATTCTGCTTCTGTTGGTGGGTCTTCCAAGAGGAAAACCTCTAGTTCTTTGTGATCCTCATCTTTTCACCATGATAAAGCTTCAGGCGATGTCCATTGACCTTTAGAAATTTGGAGCTAAAAGGATGACGCAGGTGAAAAACTCCGTATGGCTCTGCCTTTTCTACTCTGTAGGGACCTTCCCATCTTGATCTTAGTTTGCCTGGCATAAGCCTTAGTCTGGAGTTATAATGAAGAACTAACTCCCCTGGTCTGAACTCTCTCCTTTTTATGTGCTTGTCATGGACAGCCTTCATCTTCTCTTTGTATCGCCTGGAATTGTCATATGCTTCTAGGCGAAGATTCTCCAATTCTGCTAGTTGCAGCTTTCTTTCAGCACCATATTCTTCAAAATTCATATTGCATTCCCTTACAGCCTAGAAAGCCTTGTGTTCCTCCTCTACTGGAAGGTGGCAAGCCTTTCCGTATACCAAGCGGAAGGGGCTCATCCCAATGGGTGTCTTGTATGCTGTTCTATATGCCCAGAGTACATCTTGTAGCCTGGCACTCCAGTCTTTCCTATGAGGCTTTACTATCTTCTCTAAAATGCGTTTAATTTCTCTGTTAGACACTTCTGCTTGTCCATTGTTCTGAGGATGATAAGCTGTTGCGACTTTGTGAACTATCCCATGCTTTTTCAGTAATCCTGTTAGTCTCCTATTACAAAAGTGAGTGCCTTGATCGCTCACAATTGCTCATGGTGATCCAAAACGACAGATAATATGATTTCTAACAAAGGAAACAACAGTGTTAGCATCATCAGTATGGGTAGGAATCGCTTCCACCCATTTAGAAACGTAATCTACAGCTAATAGTATATAAAGGTAACCATTAGAGTTTGGAAATAGACCCATGAAGTCAATGCCCCAAACATAAAAAATTTCACAGAAAAGCATAATATGTTGAGGCATCTCATCCCTCTTGGATATATTACCAAATCTTTGGCATGGGGAACAAGATTTACAAAATTCAGCAGCATCCTTAAAAAGAGTAGGCCACCAGAATCCACAGTCTAAGATTTTTCTAGCTATTCTTTGAGGGCCAAACTGTCCTCCACTCTCAGAAGAGTGGCATGCCTCTAAGATGGACTGAAATTCTGATTGGGGTACACATTTTCTAATTACCTGGTCAGCACCACACCTCCATAGATATGGGTCATCCCATATATAATATTTAGATTCACTTTTCAGCTTGTCCCTTTGATGTTTAGTAAAATTGGGAGGGAAAGTATGACTAACTAGATAATTAGCTACAGGTGCATACCAAGGAACTACTTCAGATACTTGCAAGCTATGAAATGGGAAAGCATCATTTATATGAGTGGAGTCATCCTTAATGTGCTCAATGCGACTCAAGTGGTCTGCCACTAAATTCTGGTTACCACTCCTATCCTTAATTTCTAAATCAAATTCTTGCGGCAGCAGTATCCAACGTATTAACCTTGGTTTGGACTTCTTTTTATCTAATAAATATTTTAGAGCTGCATGGTCTGAGTACACTACTACCTTAGTACCAAGTAAATAAGCTCGGAATTTATCCAGAACAAAAACAATAGCAAGAAGCTCTTTTTTGGTAGTATGTAATTAGACTGAGCAGCATCTAAGGTTTTAGATGCATAAGCAATTACGAAAGGATCCTTACCTTTGCGCCGAGCCAGTGCCGCTCCTACTGCATGGTTGGAGGCATCACACATAATTTCAAATTGATGGCTCCAGTCTAGTCTTCTCACAATTGGAGCTTGATTCAGAGTGATTTTCAGCTTATCAAATGCTTTCATGCAATCCTCGCTGAACTCGAACTCAATATCTTTCTGCAGTAGTCTGGATAAAGGTAATGCTACCTTACTGAAGTTCTTAATGAATCTCCTGTAAAAACCTACATGGCCTAGGAACGAACGAACTTCCCTCACGGAGGAGGGGTAAGGTAAACTAGAAATGACATCCACCTTTGCTGGATCTACTGAAATACGAGTTTTAGAGACAACATTTCCTAGAACAATCCCTTGTTTTACCATAAAATGACATTTTTCAAAATTCAATACAAGGTTTGAATTAACGCATCTTTCTAATACTCTAGCTAAACTATCCAAGCAAAGGTCAAATGAATCACCATATACGCTAAAATCATCCATAAATACTTCCATACAGTTCTCAATGAGATCTAAAAAGATACTCATCATGCATCTTTGGAAAGTAGCAGGTGCATTACATAAACCAAAAGGCATTCTTTTATAAGCATACGTTCCAAAGGGACATGTAAAAGTGGTCTTCTCCTGATCCTCAGGAGCTATATGAATTTGAAAGTAGCCTGTATAACCATCTAAAAAGGAATAATGAGATTTACCTGACAGGCGATCGAGCATCTGATCAATAAATGGCAAAGGGTAATGATCCTTGTGAGTAGCTTGGTTGGGACGTCTATAGTCAATGCAAACCCTCCATGAATTCTGTACTCTAGTTGTCAGGAGCTCTCTATGCTCATTCTTTACTATTGTGACTCCAGATTTCTTGGGCACCACTTGTACTGGACTGACCCATTCACTATCTGAGATGGGTAAATGATATCTGCTTGGTGCACAAAATTACAATCACACTTTTGCAACTCTGAACAACTAACTAGCAAGTGCACTGGGTCGTCCAAGTAATACCTTACGTGAGTAAGGGTCGATCCCACGGAGATTGTCGGCTTGAAGCAAGCTATGGTTATCTTGTAACTCTTAGTCAGGATATCAATATTTCTCAGATTTAATTGTGAAAAGTAAAAAATCATGAAATAAATACTTGTTATGCAGTAATAAAGAACAGGTTGAGGCTTTGGAGATGCTTTGTCTTCTGAATCTCTGCTTTCCTACTATCTTCTTCTTCATGCACGCAAAGCTCCTTCCATGGCAAGCTTTAAGTTGGGCATCACCATTGTCAATGGCTACTTCCCGTCCTCTCAGTGAAAATGTTCCAAATGCGCTGTCACCGCACGGCTAATCATCTGTCGGTTCTCGATCATGTCGGAATAGGATCCATTGATCCTTTTGCATCTGTCACTACGCCCAACACTCGCGAGTTTGAAGCTCGTCACAGTCATCCCTTCCCAGATCCAACTCAGAATACCACAGACAAGGTTTAGACGTTCTGGATCTCAGGAATGGCCGCCAATAATTCTAACTTATACCACGAAGACCCTGATCTGAATCATGAGGCTAAGAGATATGCATTCAATCTAAGGTAGAACGGAGGTGGTTGTCAGGCACGTGTTCATAGGTGAGAATAATGATGAGTGTCACGGATCATCACATTCATCAGGTTGAAGTGCGAATGAATATCTTAGAATAGGCGCAGGCGTGATAGAATGGAAAACAGTAGTAATTGCATTAATTCATGAAGAACAGCAGAGCTCCTCACCCCCAACAATGGGGTTTAGAGACTCATGCCATAGAAGATACAATATAAAATGTGTAGAATGTCATGAGGTACAAGATGAATCACTAAAAGTAGTTTTTATAGTAAACTAGTGACCCAGGGTTACAAAAAATGAGTAAGCTAGGGTGTTTAGTGTAAAAATCAACTTCCGGGGCCCATTTGGTGTGTGCTTGGGCTGAGCATTGAAGGTTTCATTTGTAGAGACTTTTCTTGGAGTTAAACGCCAGCTTTTGTGCCAGTTTGGGCGTTTAACTCCAGCTTTTATGCCAGTTCTGGCGTTAAACGCCAGAATTCTTTAGCTGACTTGGAACGCCGGTTTGGGCCATCAAATCTTGGGCAAAGTATAAACTATTATATATTTCTGGAAAGCCCAGGATGTCTACTTTCCAACGCAATTTACAGCGTGCCAATTGGGCTTCTTTAGCTCTAGAAAATCTACTTCGAGTGCATGGAGGTCAGAATCCAACAGCATCTGCAGTCCTTTTTCAGCATCTGAATCAGATTTTTGCTCAGGTCCCTCAATTTCAGCCAGAAAATACCTAAAATCACAGAAAAACACACAAACTCATAGTAAAGTCCAGAAAATTGAATTTTAAATAAAAACTAATAAAAATATAATAAAAACTAACTAAAATATACTAAAAACATACTAAAAACAGTGCCAAAAAGCGTATAAATTATCTGCTCATCACAACACCAAACTTAAATTGTTGCTTGTCCCCAAGCAACTGAAAATCAAATAGGATAAAAAGAAGAGAATATACAATGAATTCCAAAAAATATATGAAGATCAATATTAATTAGATGAGTGGGGCTTTCAGCTTTTTGCCTCTGAACAGTTTTGGCATCTCACTTTATCCTTTGAAGTTTAGAATGATTGGCTTCTATAGGAACTCAGAATCCAGATAGTGTTATTGATTCTCCTAGTTAAGTATGTTGATTCTTGAACACAGCTACTTTATGAGTCTTGGCTGTGACCCAAAGCATTTTGTTTTCCAGCATTACCACCAGATACATAAATGCCACAGACACATAACTGGGTGAACCTTTTCAGATTGTGACTCAGCTTTGCTAGAGTCCCCAATTAGAGGTGTCCAGAGCTCTTAAGCACACTCTTTTTGGTTTTGGACCACGACTTTAACCGCTCAGTCTCAAGTTTTCACTTGACACCTTCACGCCACAAGCACATCGTTAGGGACAGCTTGGTTTAGCCGCTTAGGCCAGGATTTTATTCCTGTGAGCCCTCCTATCCACTGATGCTCAAAGCCTTGGATCCTTTTTATTTTACCCTTGCCTTTTGGTTTAAAGGGTTATTGGCTTTTTCTGCTTGCTTTTTCTTTTTCTTCTCTTTTTCTTTTTCTTTTTTTCGCTTTCTCTTTTTTTTTTTGCAAGCTTTTCACTGCTTTTTATTGCTTCAAGAATCAATTTTATGATTTTTCAGATTATCAAATAACATTTCTCCTTTTCCATCATTCTTTCAAGAGCCAATAATTTTAACATTCATGAATCAACAAATTCAAAAATATGCACTGTTCAAGCATTCATTCAGAAAAATAAAAGTATTGCCACCACATCAAAATAATTAATCTGTTTTAAAATTCAAAATTCATACACTTCTTTTTCTTTTTCAATTAAAAACATTTTTCATTTAAGAGAGGTGATGGATTCATTTTCATAACTTTAAGGCATAGACACTAAGACACTAGTGATCATGTAATAAAGACACAAACATAGATAAACATAAAGCATAAAAATTCGAAAAACAGAAGATAAAAAATAAGGAGATTAAAGAACGGGTCCACCTTAGTGATGGCGGCTAGTTCTTCCTCTTGAAGATCTTATGGAGTGCTTGAGCTCCTCAATGTCTCTTCCTTGCCTTTGTTGCTCCTCTCTCATGACTCTTTGATCTTCTCTAATTTCATGAAGGAGGATGGAATGCTCTTGGTGCTCCACCCATAGTTGTCCCTTATTGGAACTTAATTCTCCTAGGGAGGAGTTAATTTGCTCCCAATAGTTTTGTGGAGGAAAATGCATCCCTTGAGGAATCTCAGGGTTTTCATGAAGATGATTTTCCTCATGCTCTTGTTGAGGTCCATGAGTGGGCTCTCTTGTTTGCTCCATCCTTTTCTTAGTGATGGGCTTGTCCTCTTCAAAGAGGAGTCTTGGCCATAACTTCATAGAAGTGGTCTTGATAGACCTTTGAGATGAATCTCTCCATCTCTCATGACTCGAAGGTGGAAGCAATTGCCTTTCCATTCCTCTTTCTAGAGGTTTCTCCGGCCTTAGGTGCCATAAATGGTTATGGAAAAATAAAAAAAGCTGAGCTTTTCCACACCAAACTTAAAAGGTTTGCTCGTCCTCGAGCAAAAGAATAAAGAAAGGAGGAGAAGAAGAAGAGATAGATGAGATGGAGGTGTGTGAATTATTCGGCCAAGGGGGTTTTAGGTGGTTATGATATGGAAAAGGAAGGAGTGATGGTTTGAATTTGAGTGGGTGGGTGTAGGTGGTTTGTATGATGGTTTTGGAGGAGTAATGGAGGTGATTGGTGGAGGTTATTTGGGGAAGAGTATTATGAAAAGGTGTGAAGAAGTGAGAGAGTGAGTTGAGGTTGGTGGGGATCCTGTGGGGTCCACAGATCCTGAGGTGTCAAGGATTTCCCATCCCTGCACCAATTAGGATTGCAAAACGCCCTTTGCTGCCAATCCTGGCGTTAAACGCTAGGTTGCTGCCCATTTCTGGCGTTTAACGCCAGCTTTTTGCCCTTTTCTGGTGTTAAACGCCAGTCTGGTGCCCATTTCTGGCGTTAAACGCCCAGAATAGTGCTAGACTGGGCGTTTAACACCCATTCTGCTGCCTTTACTGGCGTTTAAATGCCAGTAGGCTTCTCCTCCAGGGTGTGCTATTTTTCATTCTATTTTTCATTTTGTTTTTGCTTTTTCAATTGTTTTTGTGACTTCACATGATCATCAACCTACAGAAAACATAAAATAACAATGGAAAATAGAAATTAACATAGATAAGTAAAATTGGGTTGCCTCCTAACAAGCGCTTCTTTAATGTCAGCAGCTTGACAGTGGGCTTTCATGGAGCCTCACAGATACTCAGAGCATGATGATGGCCTGTTAACACCAAACTTAGAGTTTGGTTGTGGCCTTCCAACACCAAACTTAGAGTTTGAATGTGGGGGTTTTATTTGACTCTGTATTGAGAGAAGCCTTTCATGCTTCTTCCTTTTCCTGTTTACAAACCATGGTGCTTTCTGAATGGCGAAGAGTTGCTCATCCGGAAAGGTTTCAGAGATCTCAGTAGGAGGGTGGGACACCCCTGCTACAGGTTCTATCCGGGACAGGTGATCAGCTACCTGGTTCTCTATCCCTTTTCTGTCTCTTATTTCTATATCAAACTCTTGCAGAAGCAACACCCATCTTATGAGCCTGGGTTTTGAATCCTGCTTTGTGAGTAGGTATTTAAGAGCAGCATGATCAGTATACACAATCACTTTTGAACCTACTAAATAGGATCAAAACTTGTCAATGGCATAAACCATTGTAAGTAACTCCTTTTCTGTGGTTGTGTAATTCTTCTGTGCGTCATTTAGAACATGACTGGCATAGTAAATAACGTGCAGAAGCTTGTTATGCCTTTGTCCCAACACTGCACCAATGGCATGGTCACTGGCATCACACATTAATTCGAATGGTAATGTCCAATCAAGTGCAGAGATGACTGGTACTGTGACCAGCTTGGCTTTCAGGGTCTCAAACGCTTCAAACACAAATGGCGTGTCAGCAGCTAGCGGGTTGCTTAGAGGTTTTGCAATTTTTGAAAAATCCTTTATGAACCTCCTATAGAATCCTGTATGCCCCAGAAAGCTTCTGATTGCCTTTACATTGGCAGGTGGTGGTAATTTTTCAATTACTTCCACTTTAGCTTGATCCACCTCTATTCCCTTATTTGAAATTTTATGCCCAAGGACAATTCCTTCAGTCACCATGAAATGACATTTTTCCCAGTTTAAAACTAGGTTGGTCTCTTGGCATCTTTTCAGAACAAGTGCTAAATGGTCAAGACAGGAGCTGAATGAGTCTCCAAATACTGAAAAGTCATCCATGAAGGCTTCCAGAAATTTTTCCACCATATCAGAGAAAATAGAGAGCATGCATCTCTGAAAGGTCACAGGTGTATTGCACAGACCAAAAGGCATCCTTCTGTAGGCAAATACTCCAGAAGGACATGTGAATGCTATTTTCTCTTGGTCCTGAGGATCCACTGTAATTTGGTTGTAACCTGAATAGCCATCCAAAAAGCAGTAATATTCATGACCTGCTAGTCTCTCTAGCATCTGTTCTATGAATGGTAAAGGAAAGTGATCTTTTCGGGTGGCTGTATTGAGCCTTCTGTAGTCAATACACATACGCCACCCTGTAACTGTTCTTGTAGGAGCCAGTTCATTCTTTTCATTATAAACCACTGTCATGCCTCCCTTCTTGGGGACAACGTGGACAGGTCTCACCCGGGGGCTATCAGAAATAGGATAAATAATCCCAGCCTCTAGTAACTTAGTGACCTCTTTCTGCACCACTTCCTTCATGGCTGGATTTAGCCGCCTCTATGGTTGAACCACTGGCGTAGAATCATCCTCCAATAGGATCTTGTGCATGCATCTTGCTGGGCTAATGCCCTTAAGGTCACTTATGGACCACCCAAGAGCTGTCTTGTGTGTCCTTAGCACTTGAATTAGTGCTTTCTCTTCCTGTGGGTTTAAAGCAGAGCTTATGATCACTGGAAAAGTGTCACCCTCTCCCAGAAATACATATTTCAGGGATGGTGGTAGTGGTTTGAGCTCGAGTTTAGAAGGTTTCTCCTCTTCCTGAGGGATTTTCAGAGGTTCTTTTATTTCCTTTAATTCCTCCAGATCAGGATGAACATCTTTAAAGATGTCCTCTAGCTCTAATTCAAGACTTTTAGTTATATTGACACTACAACAAATAAGAGTTTTCGCAACGGTCGAAAACCGTTGCCATAAATTAGAAAACCGTTCTTAAAACTTTAAGCAACACTTTGGCAACAGTTTTTGACCTGTGGTATATGCGGCCGTTACTAATGCTCACAGGCAATGGTTTTTTATCTAAGACAACGGCAACCAAAAAACCGTTGCCATAGTTACTGGCATAGACAACGGTTTTGACAACAATTTTTAAAGAACGGTTTATAATCGTTACTGAATAGGCAACGGTTTAAAACCGTTCTCTTTCATGACGAAACGGTTTAAAACCATAACTACATAGGCAACGGTTTTAAACTGTTGTAGTTTTCTTATTCATAAAGACAACAGTTTAAAAGCGTTGCCTTTGGTGTTACTTTTTTTTGCAACGGTTTTAATACCATTGTCATTTTGTAGCTGCTTTTGACAACAGTTTTAATACCATTGCCTTTTGTGACTTTTGACAACGGTTTTTTATAATTATATAATTCTTTATTTACAATAATTTTCTCTTATTGCATTGAAATTAGTTCTAACTATTTTTTTAAATTTGTGTCAATAAATAACCTTAACTATTTGAATCAAATCACTAAAGAAGACTAATTGAACATTTACCATAAAAAAATAAACAATTATATACTTAATGAACCGAAAAATTCCAAATGCAGTATAGTTTCATCAGTGTCAGTTACAAATAATTCCAGATAAATTCTAGTTACCCCAGGAAGATAAGCTTCAGAAACCCCAAACCCTAGAAAGGAATTCAATCTTCCTCTAAAGAGTTTTATCAATGCTAGCAGCGAAAATTTTTGGGCAGCGAGAAAGAATTCTCCCAATAGTTTCTCTATCCAAGCCCATATTTAAAAAAAACAGAACAACCTGCAGACAACAAGGAACATAAGCTTCTTAACTGGGGAAAAAATGAAACAATTTAAATCAGTAAGATACAAAACTAAAGAACAATGGCATGCATATAACACGTGACTGTAGAAAAAAGAGAAATACCTGTGAAAAATCTCTAGACTTCCACAATAATAACTGCGGGCTTCTAGCAATAACCCTGTCTAACTTATTTCCCTTAACTCCAAGATCAATCAACTGATCCAGCATCGACCTCGTCAGCTTGCCACTGGAACAACCCAATAGGTAAGGTTGGCCTTTGATTGCACAGTCTATACATATCTTTCTAACCTATAATGAAGCATTTCTTTTGTTACTAGTCTAGTACTTTAACAAAATAATTTTTCTAATTATACTAATGAAATGTATTTACCTTAACTACCTACCAAATCATCCATAAAACAAGTATCACTAGCATCAATGGATACAAGCACATGGATACTTAACAAATTCAATTCTTAATAAGGCATCAAAAGGATCAAGCAACCATAGTCATGTGGAACTGACTACTAAAGATCTCCACATAATCTTATATAACCATAAAGATCCTAAAGAAACAATTACACAAAATTAAAAGATGGTAAGTAGTAATTAGAATATTAATGAGTTGATTATGCAATGATTCTTGAAGAATAAAATTAAATTTAATTTTATAATTAGTTTTTGAAAAAGTTCTTACCATATTCTCTTGAATTAATCTTACCACGAGCAACTTGTAAAAGCCTAAAAGGTCAGATATTGATCAACTTGATGCCTAAAATTTATACTTAAAACACTGCAATAGCACATCATACTAGAATGTATGCCAACTAGAGATTTTTGACAGCATTGACATACATGATTGTGATTTAATATGCTAAGAAAGGATATTTAACTTGTAAAATGACTGATATTTTGGATCCTCTACTATTTATTTTTATCACCGAAAATGAGTAGAAGTTGATTTTTATGAAATATCAATAACGAATAATGATTTTAATATGTGTGTAGTACTAGTTCATAAGTACAAATAATTGAAACGAAATTCTTGCAATGCAATACAAATGAAAACAAATTAACAAACTGTGTAGTAATAATTGATCCACATATCCTTTAAGTCAAAATTATATATGAGCCAATAGAAAAATTCATCAAATAAAATAGCACCTCAACAAATAGTTGAGTTCATCAAGCAAGAGAATATTTGTTAAATCAATTATGAGGTAGAACAAATGAGTTTAATGCCAAAACACATATAAAGTCCTACTCATATTTAAAAGTGTTATGCATAACAAAAATGATCAACTATGCACATTTAGCATTAGCATTTGTAGCTTCAGTAATACGGTGTTGATTAAGCTATAGAATAAAAAGTAAAATAAAATAAGAGCCTATATTTTCCTGCAAAAGAGAATATATAATTTTTAGCAAATTATTCTAAAAATGTATAAGAAAATTACAATTTTAATTTGCATTCACATAATGAACACTCAATTGATTTTCCTTAAAAAAAATGCAGCAAAATTTATCGTAAAAATATTGTGATTAGTTCTATGCACTATTTCTTAATAAATAAAGCTTTCTTATTATGTAAAATTCAACCAAAAGAGCACATTCCGTATTAATTTTAGATACTATCTCTTAATAGATAAAAGCTTTTATTTTATCTTTTATTAAACCAATATTCTAAAACAGCTTTATGGAATTGACAAAGTAAGGCATTTCTATTTTGAAACAGAGAAAGATATAATGACAAATAAGTCATTAGAACACGTATAAAGCAAGGGTGGCACAAAGAAAAAGGATGATTTGAGTACAATTCATCTCTAATTATATTTTGATCTAAAGATAATCATGAAATACAATTAGTAGTTAAAGGAGTTAACAGATTAATGGAATTGATTTAAATCCAAGGATCAACGTGATGCCACGTACGTCTTCAAATATGAAAAATGGGTTATGTAATCTTGCGCATTTTTTTAATAACAGTTCAACAGTTAGGAAAAGAAAATATAAACTTGCTTTAACTTGTCTACTTCACGTTGTACTCAAAGCATGAAAAATATATCTAACTGAAATTGAGACTCAAGAATTCTTTTAATGTTTATCTATTTGATTGAATATATCAAACTCATTTAGCTTTTCCATAACATTTGTCTTCTTGTACCTTTCCAAATTTAACAGTGTAATTGACATTATCACATGGACCAACCTTTGGATAGAAGAAACTTCACAACTATCCAATCTATCAATTATTTAGAATATGCATCTCTTCTAAGTTCAAAGTGTGACTAATAACTAATAAGTATTATTATAGATTTTTAGTTATTTTTCATAGTACTGTGCTACCTGTTTCTTTCTTCCTTCTACAGTAGAAACTAATAAGTATTATTATAGCAAAATAACCATCAATTTTTTAAAGTGTTTTTCAATCTATCAATTTTTTAGTTATTTTTACTTATTTAAGTGTTTTCCTTTACAAAAATATTAAAATCAGCTAACAATCAGAATTTTTAGCATTCCCAAACAATCAGAAAATCAATCACATATTCATCGAATTCAGTCACTTTCACTGTCACAAACCCAACTCAAACTCATCATTCACTCATTCCAGACAATCATAAATTATTTGCAATTATTCGATAAACTTTATTGGCATTCATGATTTAAAATATTTAGTTTGGAAACGAATCCCCTACCTCAACGTGTCGAAATCCACAGAAATTAAGCTCTGGTAGTGGCGCAACCAATGGAGAGTGACGAACAGGGATTTTTGCCAGTAAAGAATGTCATAAAAACCGTCGCGTTGTAGATATAGTTTCTAAACCAACAAAAATCCCTTTCGTGCAAACGTTTTGGTTGTCACAAGTAACAAACCCTAATAAATTGATAACCGAAGTATTCAAACCTCGAGTCATCTTCTCAAGGAACTGCAAGGAAGTATGTTCTTATTATTGGTTATAGAGATTGTAAATTCGGGGTTTCAAGAATGAGGAACAAATATGGCAAATAATTTAAATGGCAATTAAAAATAAATAAATAACTGTAAAATAAGCTTTTGGCAAGGTATAAGAAATTGGAAGTACAGTCTTAATTATCCTTATCAATGATGATGAAAGTTGAATCTTAATTCCACTTTGTTAACCCTTACTAAAGCAAAGGAAGGTCAAGGGACAAATTGGTTTGATCTTCGAATCCTATTTATTTCCTAAGAAAAGATTGGGATTATTGAAGTTGAATTCAATTGGCAAGATAACAATTATCAATTATGCTGTTGAATTGGATAACTCCTGAGTTACTGATTTCTTAACCAAAACGAAAAGGGGAAGTAAATCTACTGGAATAAAAATGTCTTCATAATAAAAGCAACAATAGCATAAATAAAAGAAATCAATATTAAACTGAAATACTTAAAATAGCATTAATAAAAGAGTAATCTGTAACATGAAAGGATTCATAAAGCGACTTGCAAAAGTAAATAAAAGGAATATTGAACCTGATCAAAAGAGATAATCCTGAAAGCGAAAAAAAATCCTAAATCTAAATCCTAATCCTAAAAGAAAGAGGAGAGAGCCTCCCTCAAAACTAATTCTAATTCATGGAAAGTAAGAATTGGCGAGCTCTCTTTGAATGGATGCATTCTCTCACTTCATAACCTCTGGTCTATGCCTTCTGGACCTGGATTTGGGCCAAAAAGGGCTTCAGAATTTGCTATGAGCGTTTTCTGCAATTTCTGGTGCGTGGCCTCTGTCACCCGTCCGCGTAGGTCACGCGGTCGCGTCAGTCATGCGGCCGCGTCATATGTGTTCTGCTTAAGGTGCACGGTCACGTCAGTCATGCGGCTGTGTCGCTGTTGATTCGCGCTTGGCATGCGTCCACGTCGCCCATGCAATCGCGTGGATGCCAGTTTCTTCAGAAACTCCGTTTTGCACTTTCCTTCCATTTTTGTATGTTTCCTTTTCCATCCTTTAAGTCATTCCTGCCATAGAAGATCTGAAACTACTCAACACACTAATCACGGCATCGAATGAAAATAAAGGTAATTATTTAAAAATAATTAATTTTAAAGCACAGGAAACATGTTTTTCACATACATCACATAATAAGGAAGGGAAAGTAAAACCATGCAATTAATATGAATAAGTGGGTAAAGGGTTGAATAAATCACTCAAACTAAGCATAAAATATGTCATAAAATATGGGTTTATCAGAGAGCAAACTGGCAGAGGCTCCAGCAGTGACGTCCGGCGACAACAACACCATTTTCTGGCAGCAGAGAGCCCGACAAGCTTGCAGAAATGAGACGCAGAGGTGACGCTGGGTTAGCCTCCTCTTCGGACCTCCCGCAACAGCGTCGGCAAAGAATGGCTCCACCAGCGGCGTAAAAATATAATATTTGTTATAAAAATATTTTAAATTTATTTCTTTTATAAATATATTTGTTATATGTTTATAAATTATAACAATAATTTTTTAGTGTTCTATAAATTTAGTATTTATAGAAAAAATTGTTTAAATTTATATGATTATTTATAATTATTTTTATATTTATTTTTTAATTTATATAATTATTTAAATAATATTAAAAAATTATTGTTTGATAAAAAATTATTGTAATGGTTATAAAACCGTTCTTTAAAATAGTCAAAGAGAACGGTTTTATTTCGTTGTTATAACATAATGAAAAATTGAACTTCAATAGCAACACTGTATAAACCGTTGTCTAAGACCATCTAATAGAACGGTTTTAAAGTGTAGCATTTTGGCAATGGTTTTTATGCGTTTCTTTTGTACAATTATTTAAACAACAATAAAAAACCGTTGCTTAAAAACAAATCATGGTAACAGTTATAAAACCGTTCTTTAAAATAGTCAAAGAGAACGGTTTTAGTTTGTTGCTATAAATTAATGAAAAGTTATATTCAATAGTAACACCGTAAAAAACCGTTGCCTAAAACTATTTAAGAGAACGGTTTTAAGGCGTTGCAAAATTTGGCGTTGCTAAAGCCCATATTTGTTGTAGTGTGACCTCTTCCACCAGGGAGTCAATAATATCAACGCTCATGCAGTCATTTGACATGTCTGGATGCTGCATAGCTTTGACAACATTTAACTTGAACTCATCCTCATTGACTCTCAGGGTCACTTCCCCTTTTTGGACATCAATGAGAGTTCGTCCAGTTGATAGGAAAGGTCTTCCTAGAATCAAAGTTGCACTCTTGTGCTTCTCCATTTCCAGCACTACAAAGTCAGTGGGTAAGGCAAATGGCCCAACCTTGACAATCATGTCCTCAATTATGCCTGATGGATATATAATGGAGCCATCAGCAAGTTGAAGACATATCCGGGTTGGTTTGACCTCTTAAGTCAAGCCAAGCTTTCTGATGGTGGATGCAGGTATTAGATTGATACTTGCTCCAAGGTCACATAGAGCTGTCTTAGTACAAGCACCCTCTATTGTGCATGGTATCATAAAGCTCCCTGGATCTTGAAGCTTCTCTGGTAGGCTTTTCAGAATGACTGCACTGCATTCTTCAGTGCGAAACACTTTTTCAGTTTCTCTCCAATCCTTCTTATGACTTAAGATCTCTTTCATGAACTTAGCATAAGAGGGTATTTTCTCAAGTGCCTCTACAAATGGGATCTTTATCTCAATAGTCCTAAAATAGTCTGCAAAGCGGGCAAATTGTTTATCCTGCTCCGCTTGGCGGAGTTTCTGAGGGTAAGGCATCTTGGCTTTATATTCTTCAACCTTAGTTACTGCAGGTTTAGTCCCTACAGAGGTGGTTGGAGAAGCCTTCTTAGAGGGGTTACTATCAGCACTTGCAGGTGTCTGATCCCTCATTGGCGTTTGAACGCCAGGATTGGGCATCCACTGGGCGTTTAACGCCAGTCTTTCACCCTTTTCTAGCATTTGAACGCCAGAATTATTCCTCTCTAGGCTTTTGCTGTCCTCAGAGGGATTTTGGGTAGTGGTTTGGTTATCCTCTGTCAGTTGTTCCTTTCTTGGCTTTCTGCTACTTTGAGCTAATTTATTCAATGTCTTCCCGCTCCTTAATTAGACAGCTTGGCATTCTTATGTTATCTGTTTAGACCGCTGCTGTCTTGTCTGATTCAATTGTGCTTCCATATTCTTGTTAGCATTTTTAGTGTCCTGGAGTATCTCTTTAAATTCTACTAATTGTTTTCTCACAAGGAGTAATTGCTGATTAAGTTCAACAATTTGTTCTTGAGGATTAGGATCAGTAGTTACTGTCCTAGCCTCTTCTTTTATGGAAGACTCACTGCTTGAGTATAGATATTGATTTCTAGCAACCGTATCTATGAGTTCTTGATCCTCTTCAATCGTCTTCCTCATGTGTATAGATCCACCAGCTGAGTGGTCTAGAGACATCTGAGCTTTTTCTGTAAGCCCATAGTAGAAGATGTCTAACTGTACCCACTCTGAAAATATTTCAGAGGGGCATTTCCTTAGCATCCCTCTGTACCTCTCCCAGGCATTATAAAGGGATTCATGATCCTCTTGTTTAAAGCCTTGGATGTCCAGCATTAGCTGTGTCATCCTTTTTGGGGGGTAGAATTGATTCAGGAATTTGTCTGTTAACTGTCTCCATGTTTTTATGCTTGCTGTGGGTTGGTTATTTAACCACCTCTTAGCTTGATCTTTTACAGCAAATGGAAATATTAGTAATCTGTAGACATCCTGATCCACTTCTTTATCACGTACTGTGTCAACAATTTGTAAGAACTATGCCAGAAACTCAGTAGGTTCTTCCTGTGGAAGACCGGAATACTGGCAATTTTGCTGTACCATGATAATGAGTTGAGGATTTAGCTCAAAACTGCTTGCTTTGATGGGAGGTATACAGATGCTACTCCCATATGCAGCTGTAATGGGGTTAGCATATGACCCCAGAGTCCTTCTGGACTGTTCACTTCCACTTAGGTCCATGATGGAGAAAGGGAGATGATGTGGATTGCAAATAAAATAATTTTTGTTTTTATTTTATTTTAATTAAAATTAACCGAATAAAATAAAACGAAATAAATGAAAAATAAAATAGAACTTTCGAAAATTAGAAGAAAATAAAAGAAAATTGAAAACTAAATTAATTAATTAATTAAAAAGATTTTGAAATTAGCAATCAAAAAGATATGATTGAAAATTATTTTGAAAAAGATTTGATTGAGAAGATATGATTGCAATTTAAAAAAAAAAGATATGATTGAAAATTATTTTGAAAAAGATATGATTGAGAAGATATGATTGCTATTTAAAAAAAAAGATGTGATTAAAAAGATATGATTAAAAAAAATTTAAAAGATTTGAAAAGATCAATTTTTGAAATTAGAATTTTGACTTGACTAAAAAAAAGATATGATTTTGAAAATCTTTGACTAAATTAATGCAAAATTTTAAAATTTATGAGTAAAATAAGGAAAGGATATTTTTTTGATTTTTTAATTTTAATGCGGAAAGAGAAAAACAACAAAATGACACTAAACTTAGAAATTTTAGATCAAAACACAGAGAACAAACAAGAAAACTTTGAATGTCAAGATGAACACCAAGATCACTTTGAAGATTAAGATGAACACCAAGAACAAATTTTTGAAAAATTTTTAAATAAGTAAAAGCACAAGGGACACCAAACTTAAAATTTTTAGAAAATAAAACACAAATTTTCGAAAAATTAAAGGAAAACACAAAGAAGACACCAAACTTAGAATTTTTAAAAATCAAGAAAGAACTAAGGACATGCAATTTCGAAAAAATTAAAAGAAAATAAAAGTATGCAATTGACACCAAACTTAAAATATGAAACTAAACTCAAATAAAAGACTCTAAACCAACAAAAATAAAATATACCTAATCTAAGCAACAAGATAAACCGTCAGTTGTCCAAACTCGAACAATCCCCGGCAACGGCGCTAAAAACTTGGTGCACGAAATTACAATCACACTTTTGCAACTCCGCACAACTAACCAGCAAGTGCACTGGGTCGTCCAAGTAATACCTTATGTGAGTAAGGCTCGATCCCACAGAGATTGTCGACTTGATGCAAGCTATGGTTATCTTCTAACTCTTAGTTAGGATATCAATAATTCTCAGATTTAATTGTAAAAAGTAAAAGAACATGAAATAAATACTTGTTATGCAGTAATGAAGAACATGTTGAGGCTTTGGAGATGCTTTATCTTCTGAATCTCTGCTTTCCTACTATCTTCTTCTTCATGCACGCAAAGCTCCTTCCATGGCAAGCTTTAAGTTGGGCATCACCGTTGTCAATGGCTACTTCCCGTCCTCTCAGTGAAAATGTTCCAAATGCGCTGTCACCACACGGCTAATCATCTGTCGGTTCTCGATCATGTCGGAATAGGATCTATTGATCCTTTTGTGTCTGTCACTACGCACAACACTCGCGAGTTTGAAGCTCGTCAAAGTCATCCCTTCCCAGATCTTATTCAGAATACCACAGACAAGGTTTAGACGTTCCGGATCTCAGAAATGGCCGCCAATAATTCTAGCTTATACCACGAAGACCCTGATCTGAATCATGAGGCCAAGAGATATGCATTCAATCTAAGGTAGAACAGAGGTGGTTGTCAGGTACGCATTCATAGATGAGAATGATGATGAGTGTCACGGATCATCACATTCATCAGGTTGAAGTGCGAATGAATATCTTAGAATAGAAGCAAGCGTGATAGAATGGAAAACAGTAGTAATTGCATTAATTCATGAAGAACGGCAGAGCTCCTCACTCCCAACAATGGGGTTTAGAGACTCATGCCATAGAAGATACAATATGAAACGTGTATAATGTCATTAGGTACAAGATGAATCACTAAAAGTAGTTTTTATAGTAAACTAGTGACCTAGGGTTACAGAAAATGAGTAAGCTAGGGTGTTTAGTGTAAAAATCCACATCCAGGGCCCACTTGGTGTGTGCTTGGGCTGACCATTGAAGCTTTCATGTGTAGAGACTTTTCTTGGAGTTAAACGCCAGCTTTTGTGCCAGTTTGCGCGTTTAACTCCAGCTTTTATACCAGTTCTGGCGTTAAACGCCAGAATTCTTTAGCTGATTTGGAACGCCAGTTTGGGCCATCAAATCTTAGGTTGGTCATTTCACATATACTCCATGTAAGAGCAGTAGTCTTAGTGCTAGAAGAAATTTCTGCAACAGCTTTCGAATGGTTATTCCTGTTCTTGTGATTTCTGGTGGACTCGGCTAAGTCGCTGATCAGTTGCCATGCTTCATCTGCGGTCTTGTACTTTTTCAGAGAACCATTACTAGCACCATCTAGTGTAGTCTTATCCCGAGGCTTCATGCCTTGAGTGAAATAGCTGATCAACACTAGTCTGTCAATCATGTGATGGGGGGCATGCGTCCAGAAGGTTCTTAAAACGCTCCCAGTACTCATAGAGAGTTTCTGATTCACCTTGAACAATGCATGAGATCTCTTTCCTTAGTCTGTCTGTAACTTCAGCTGGAAAGTATTTTTCCAGAAATTCTCTCCTGAGCATATCCCAGTTAGTAACGGTCGCTTCAGGTTGGGAGTAGTACCACTCCCTCGCCTTTCCCTCAAGAGAAAACAGGAAGGCAGTTAACAGAATAGAAGTTTCATTCGCACCCTAATGCCTAACAGTAGAACAAGCTGTCTGAAAATCCCTGAGGTGCTTGATGGGCTCCTGAGCAGGTAAGCCATGAAACTTGGGCATCAAGTTGATTAGTGCAGTCTTCAGTTCAAAATCTGCAGCCAGAGTTGGATGAAGCACTTGATACGGCTGCATTGTAAAATCTGGGGCTCCAGTTTCCTGGAGAGTAATCCTCGTAGGTGCTGCCATTCTACCTGCACGTGAATTAACTGAATCAGTAGTAAAGGAGCGTGTTTCGCTCTCAAATGGCAGTTTAGATTCGCCTTCAGATGAGACTGGTGAATCGATAACAATCAGTTCACCACCCTCAGAGGCTAACCGACGTCGAGCTCTGGTGCGCAGAAATCGTGACGGTTCCATTCCTTGGTAACGGCGCTGAAAACTTTATACGCACGTTCATAATCTTAATTCTTTGTCACAACTTCGCACAACTGACCACCAAGTGCACTGGGTCGTCCAAGTAATAAACCTTACGAGAGTAAGGATCGATCCCACGGAGATTGTCGGCTTGAAGCAAGCTATGGTCACCTTGTAAATCTCAGTCAGGCGGATTCAAATGGTTATGGAGATAAAAAGATAAATAAAACGTAAAATAAAGATAGAGGTACTTATGTAATTCATTGGTGAGAATTTCAGATAAGCATATAAAGATGCTTTCGTTCCTCTGAACCTCTACTTTCCTGCTGTCTTCATCCAACCATTCCTACTCTTTTCCATGGCAAGCTTTATGTAGGGCATCACCGTTGTCAATGGCTACATCCCATCCTCTCTGCGAAAATGGTCCAATGCGCTGTCACTGCATGGCTAATCATCTGTCGGTTCTCGATCATACTGGAATAGGATTTACTATCCTTTTGCGTCTGTCACTACGCCCAGCACACGCGATTTTGAAGCTCGTCACAGCCATCCCTTCCCAGATCCTATTCGGAATACCACAGACAAGGTTTAGACTTTTCGGATCTCAAGAATGGCCATCCATGGGTTCTAACTTATACCACGAAGATTCTAATATCTCGGACTCGGTCCCCTGTATTAGATATCTAAGAGATATTCATTCTAGCTTGTTTGCATGTAGAACGGAAGTGTTTGTCAGGCACGTGTTCATAAGTGAGAATGATGATGAGCGTCACATAATCATCACATTCATCATGTTCTTGGGTGCGAATGGATATCTTAGAATAGGAATAAGCTTGAATTGAATAGAAAAACAGTAGTACTTTGTATTAATTCATGAGGAACAGCAGAGCTCCACACCTTAATCTATGGAGTGTAGAAACTCTACCGTTGAAAATACATAAGTGATAAGGTCCAGGCATGGCCGAATGGCCAGCCCCTAAAACATGATCAAGGGATCAAAAGATAATCCAAATATGATCCAAAGATGATCCAAAGATTCTAAATACAATAGTAAAAAGTCCTATTTATACTAAACTAGTTACTAGGGTTTACAGAAATGAGTAAATGATGCAGAAATCCACTTCTGGGGCCCACTTGGTGTGTGCTTGGGCTAAGCATTGAGCTTTACACGTGTAGAGGCTTCTCTTGGAGTTGAACGCCAGTTTGTAACCTGTTTCTGGTGTTTAACTCCACTTTGCAACCTGTTTCTGGCGTTTAACTCTAGAATGCAGCATGGAACTGGCATTGAACGCCAGTTTGCATCATCTAAACTCGGGCAAAGTATGAATTATTATATATTGCTGGAAAGCCCTAGATGTCTACTTTCCAACGCAATTGAGAGTGCGCCATTTGGAGTTCAGTAGCTCCAGAAAATCCACTTCGAGTGCAGGGAGGTCAGAATCCAACAGCATCTGCAGTCCTTCTTCAACCTCTGAATCTTATTTTTGCTCAAGTCCCTCAATTTTAGCCAGAAAATACCTGAAATCATAGAAAAATACACAAAATCATAGTAAAGTCTAGAAATGTGATTTTTATTTAAAAACTAATAAAAATATACTAAAACTAACTAAATCATACTAAAAACTATGTAAAAACAATGCCAAAAAGCGTATAAATTATCCGCTCATCACAATACCAAACTTAAATTGTTGCTTGCCCCCAAGCAACTAAAAATCAAATAGGATAAAAAAAGAGAATATACTATAAATTCCAAAATATCAATGAAACTTAGCTCCAATCAGATGAGCGGGACTTGTAGCTTTTTGCCTCTTGAATAGTTTTGGCATCTCGCTTTATCCATTGAAGTTCAGAATGATTGGCATCTATAGGAACTTAGAATTCAGACAGTGTTATTGATTCTCCTAGTTCAGTATGTTGATTCTTGAACACAGCTACTTTATGAGTCTTGGTCATGGCCCGAAGCACTTTGTTTTCCAATATTACCACCGGATACATAAATACCACAGACACATAACTGGGTGAACCTTTTCAGATTGTGACTCAGCTTTGCTAAAGTCCCCCATTAGAGGTGTCCATGGTTCTTCAGCACACCCTTTTTTTGCTTTGGACCTTGAATTTAACCGCTCAGTCTCAAGTTTTCACTTGACACCTTCACGCCACAAGCACATGGTTAGGGACAGCTTGGTTTAGTCGCTTAGGCCAGGACTTTATTCCTTCAGGCCCTCCTATCCACTGATGCTTAAAGCCTTGGATCCTTTTTATTTACCCTTGCCTTTTGGTTTTAAGGGCTATTGGCTTTTTGCTCTTGCCTTTTGGTTTTAAGAGCTTTTGGCTTTTTCTGCTTGCTTTTTCTTTTTCTATATTTTTTTTCTGCAAGCTTTTGTATTCACTGCTTTTTCTTGCTTCAAGAATCATTTTTATGATTTTTCAGATTATCAAATAACATTTCTCCTTTTTATCATTCTTTCAAGAGCCAACATATTTAACATTCATAAACAACAACTTCAAAATACATATGCACTGTTCAAGCATACATTTAGAAAACAAAAGGTATTGCCACCACATAAAAATAATTAAACTAGTTTCAAGGATGAATTCGAAACCATGTACTTCTTGTTCTTTTGTAATTAAAACATTTTTCATTCAAGAGAGGTGGTGGATTCATATTCATAGCTTTAAGGCATAGACACTTAGACACTAATGATCATGTAATAAGACACAAATATAAATAAACATAAAGCTCAAAAATTGAAAAACAGAAAAATAAATAAACAAGGAGATTAAGGAATGAGTCCACCTTAGTGAGGGTGGCGTCTTCCTCTTCTTAAAGAACCAATGGTGCTCTTGAGCTCCTCTATGTATCTTCCTTGTCTTTCTTGCTCCTCTCTCATAGCTCTTTGATCTTCTCTAATTTCATGGAGGATGATGGAGTGCTCTTGATGCTCCACCCTTAGTTGTCCCATGTTGGAACTTAATTCTCCTAGGGAAGTGTTGATTTGCTCCCAATAATTCTATGGAGGAAAGTGCATCCCCTGAGGCATCTCAGAGATTTCATGGTGAGGAATTTCCTCATGCTCATGTTGAGGTCCATGATCTCTTGTTTGCTCCATCCTTTTCTTAGTGATAGGCTTATCCTCTTCAATGAGGATATCTCCCTCTATGTCAATTCTAGCTGAATTGCAGAGGTGGCATATGAGGTGAGGAAAGGCTAACCTTGCCCAAGTGGAGAACTTGTCAGCCACCTTGTAAAGTTCTTGAGGTATAATCTCATGAAATTCCACCTCCTCTCTAATCATGATACTATGGATCATGATGGCCCGGTCTATAGTAACTTCAGACCGGTTACTAGTAGGAATGATTAAGCGTTGAATGAACTCTAGCCATCCCCTAGCCACTGGTTTGAGGTCATGTCTTCTTAGTTGAACCGGCTTGCCTCTTGAGTCAATTTTCCATTGAGCTCCTTCCTCACATATGTCTATGAGGACTTGGTCCAATCTTTGATCAAAGTTGACCCTTCTTGTATAGGGGCGTGCGTTCTCTTCCATCATTGGCAAGTTGAACGCCAGCCTTACATTTTCCGGACTGAAATCTAAGTATTTCCCCCGAACCATGGTAAGCTAATACTTTGGATTCGGGTTCACACTTTGATCATGGTTCCTTGTGATCCATGCATTTGCATAGAACTCTTGAACCATTAGGATCCCGACTTCTTGAATGGGGTTGGTGAGAAGTTCCCAATCTCTTCTTTGAATCTCAAGTCGGATCTCCGGACACTCATTCCTTTTGAGCTTGAAAGGAACCTCAGGGATCACTTTCTTTTTGGCCACAACTTCATAGAAGTGGTCTTGATGGACCTTTGAGATGAATCTCTCCATCTTCCATGACTCAGAGGTGGAGGCAATTGCCTTTCCTTTCCTCTTTCTAGAGGTTTCTCTGCCCTTAGGTGCCATAAATGGTTATGGAAAAACAAAAAGCAATGCTTTTACCACACCAAAATTAAAATGTTTACTCGTCCTCGAGTAAAAGAAGAAAGAAAGAAGTAGAAGATGAAGAGAAATGGAGGAGAGGGAGAGAGAGTAGGTTTCGGCCAAGTGGAAGAAGAGAGGATTATGTTGTGTGAAATAGAAGAAGGAATGAGGGGTTTATATAGAAGTGGGGAGGGGTTTAGGGTTCGGCCATTTAGGGTTGGGTTTGGGAGGGAAAATATTTTGAATTTGAAGGTAGGTTTATGGTGAAGAGAAGATGGATGTGAGTGGTGAGGGGGTGATGGGAAAGAGTGATTGAAGTGATTGGTGAAGGGCATTTAGGGAAGAGAGTTATGAAAAGGTGTGAAGAGGAGAGAATAGGGTTAGGTGGGGATCCTGTGGGTCCACAGATCCTGAGGTGTCAAGGATTTTTTATCCCTGTACCCTTTAGACGTGTAAAACGCCCTATACATGCAATCCTGGCGTTTAACGCCAGACTGCTGCCTGTTTCTGGCGTTAAACGCCACTTCCATGCTCTGTTCTGGCGTTTAACACCAAGTAGATGCTTGTTTCTGGTGTTAAACGCTAGCTTGGTGCCTGTTTTGGCGTTAAACGCCAGACAGATGCTTATTTCTGGTGTTTAAGCGCCAGACTGTTCTCCTCCAGGGTGCTATTTTTCAATCTATTTTTCACTCTGTTTTTGATTTTTTAGTAGTTTCTGTGACTTCACATGATCATCAACCTAAAGAAAACATAGAATAACAATGGAAAATAAATAAATATAATTAGATAACATTGGGTTGACTCCCAACAAGCGCTTCTTTAGTGTCAATAGCTTGACAGTGAGCTCTCATGGAGCCTCACAGATGTTCAGAGCAAGGTTGGAACCTCCCAACACCAAACTTAGAGTTTGAATGTGGGGGTTCAATACCAAACTTAGAGTTTGGTTGTGGCCTCCCAACACCAAACTTAGAGTTTGACTGTGGGGGCTTTGGTTGACTTTGCAGTGAGAGAAGCTTTTCATGCTTCCTCTCCATGGTTACAGAAGGAGATCTTTGAGTTTTAAACACAAGGTTATCCTCATTCAGTTGAAGGATCAATTCTCCTCTGTCCACATCAATCACAACTCTTGCTGTGGCTAGGAAGGGTCTTCCAAGGATGATGGATTCATCCTCCTCCTTCCCAGTGTCTAGGATTATGAAATCAGCAGGGATGTAAAGGCCTTCAACCTTTACTAACATGTCCTCTACTTGTCTATAAGCCTATTTTCTAGAGTTGTCTGCCATCTCTAATGAGATTCTGGCAGCTTGCACCTCAAAGATTCCCAGTTTCTCCATTACAGAGAGCGGCATGAGGTTTATCCCTGATCCAAGGTCACATAAAGACTTCTCAAAGGTGTTGGTGCCTATGGTACAAGGTATTAAGAACTTTCCAGGATCTTATTTCTTCTGAGGCAATCTCAGTTGATCCAGATCACTTAGTTCATTGATGAGCAAGGGAGGTTCATCTTCCCAAGTCTCATTACCAAATAATTTGGCATTCAGCTTCATGATTGCACCAAGGTACTTGGCAACTTGCTCTTCAGTAAAATCTTTATTCTCTTCAGAAGAAGAATACTCATCAGAGCTCATGAATGGCATAAGGAGGTTTAATGGAATCTCTATGGTCTCTAGATGAGTCTCAGATTCCTTGGGTTCCTCAGAGGGAAACTCCTTGTTGATCACTGGACGTCCTAGGAGGTCTTCCTCACTGGGATTCACGTCCTCTCCCTCCCTTGTAGGTTCGGCCATGATGGTTAATTCAATAACCTTGCACTCTCTTTTTGGATTCTCTTCTGTATTGCTTGGGAGAGTACTAGAAGGGGTTTCAGTGATCCTTTTACTCAGCTGATCCACTTGTGCCTCCAGATTTCTAATGGAGGACCTTGTTTCATTCATAAAACTTAAGGTGGCTTTAGATAGATCAGAGACTATATTTGCTAAGCTAGATGGATCCTGCTCAGGACTCTTTGTCTTTTGCTGAGTGGATGATGGAAAAGGCTTGCTATTGATTAACCTGTTTCTTCCACCATTGTTAAAGCCTTGTTGAGGCTTTTGTTGATCCTTCCATGAGAAATTTGGATGATTTCTCTATGAGGGATTATAGGTGTTTCCATGGGGTTCACCCATGTAATTCACCTCTGCTATTGCAGGGTTCTCAGGATCATAAGCTTCTTCTTCAGAAGATGCCTCTTTAGTATTATTGGATGATTCCTTCAATCCATTCATACTCTGAGAGATCATATTGACTTGCTGAGTCAATATTTTATTCGGAGCCAATATGGCATTCAGAGTATCAATTTCAAAAACTCCCTTCCTAATAGGTGTCCCATTACTCACAGAATTCCTTTCAGAAGTGTACATAAACTGGTTATTTGCAACCATATCAATGAGTTCTTGAGCTTTTGCAGGCGTTTTCTTTAGGTGGATGGATCCACCTGCAGAATGGTCCAATGACATCCTTGATAACTCAGACAGACCATCATAGAATATATCTAGGATGGTCCATTCAGAAAGCATGTCAGAAGGACACTTTTTGGTCAGTTCCTTGTATCTCTCCCAAGCTTCAAAGAGGGATTCTCCTTCTTTCTGTCAGAAGGTTTAAACATCCACTCTAAGCTTGCTAAGCTTTTGAGGAGGAAAGAACTTGGCTAAGAAAGCCGTGACCAGCTTATCCCAAGAGTTCAGGCTGTCTTTAGGTTGAGAGTCCAACCATACTCTAGCT
Source organism: Arachis hypogaea (assembly GCF_003086295.3). Classification (NCBI taxonomy): domain Eukaryota; kingdom Viridiplantae; phylum Streptophyta; class Magnoliopsida; order Fabales; family Fabaceae; genus Arachis; species Arachis hypogaea. The sequence continues at coordinate 52,124,186 of NC_092049.1, forward strand.
CTGTCTCTTACAGCAAACGGGAAAAGCTTAAGCCTGTAGACCTCAGGATCAACCCCATTGGTCTCAACAGTATCACAGATCTACAAGAATTCAGTTAAGAACTGAAAAGGATCTTCAGATGGAAGTCCATGAAACTTGCAGTTCTGTTGCATCAGAGAAACTAATTGAGGTTTAAGCTCAAAGTTGTTTGCTCCAATGGCAGGAATTGAGATGCTTCTTCCATGTAAATTGGAATTTGGTGCAGTAAAGTCACCAAGCATCTTCCTTGCATTGTTATTATTTTCGGCCATGTCTCCTTCTTTTTCAAAAATTTCTGTCAGATTTTCTCCAGAGAGTTGTGCTTTAGCTTCCCTTAGCTTCCTCTTCAGAGTCCTTTCAGGTTCAGGATCAGCCTCAACAAGAATGTTCTTATCCTTGTTCCTGCTCATATGAAAAAGAAGAAAATAGAAAAAAAAATTGGAATCCTCTATGTCACAGTATAGAGATTCCTTTCTGTGAGTAGAAGAAAATAGGAATAGAAGATGGAGAATCCAAACACAAGGGTGAGGAGTAGGTTCGAATTCTTAGATGAAGAGGAGTGTTAGTAAATAAATAAATAAATAGAAAGACGTGAGAGATGAGAAGAATAATTCGAAAATAAAAAAAATATTTTAAAATTAAATTTAAAATTCAAAAATTAAAATTGAAGGTGATTTTTGAAAATTAGAAAGAGAGAGTTAGTTAGGTAGTTTTGAAAAAGATAAGAATCAGACAAAAAGATAGGATTAGTTTGAAAAAGATTTGAAAATCAATTTTTGAAAAGATAAGAGGTTAGAAAAGAAGTTAGAAAAGATTTTGAAATTGATTTTGAAAAGATATGATTGAAACTTATTTTGAAAAAGATTTGAAAAAGAAATTTAAAAAGATTTGATTTTGAAATCAAAGTTGATTACTTGACTAACAAGAAACTAAAAGATATGATTTAAAATTTTAAAGATTGAACCTTTCTTACTAGGCAAGTAACAAACTTAAAATTTTAGAATTAATCACATTAACTGCTAATAAGATTTTCGAAAATTATGAAAAAGATTTTTGAAAAATAATTTTGAAAATTTCGAAAATTATGAAAGAAAAATGAGAAAGATTTGATTTTTGAAAAAGATTTGAAAAAGATAGAATTTTTAAATTGCAAATTTGATTTGACTCATAAGAAACAACTAAATTTTAAAAATTTTTGAAAAAGTCAACTCAAATTTTCGAATTTGATGAGAAGAAAAAGGGAAAGATATTTTTTTTTATTTTTGAATTTTTAATGATGAAAGAGAAAAACATCAAAAAGATCAAAACATGAAAATTATGAATCAAAACAAGAAAAATATGCAAGAACACTTTGAATGCAAAGATGAACACCAAGAACACTTTGAATGTCAAGATGAACACCAAGAACTTATTTTTGAAAAATTTTCAAGAAAAGAAAACATGCAAGACACCAAACTTAAAAATTGTTATTCTTTAGACATTAATGTTTCAAGAATGCATATGAAAAACAAGAAAAGACACAAAACAAGAAAATATGAAGATCAAACAAGAAGACTGGCCAAGAACAACTTAAAGATCATGAAGAATGCAATGCATGAATTTTCAAAAATATATTTTAGAAAATTAAAAAGATGCAATTGACACCAAACTTAAAACTTGACTCTAGACTCAAACAAGAAACACAAAATATTTTTGGTTTTATTATTTTATTAAACTTTTTTTTTATTTTTTTCGAAAATTAATTGGGAAAAACGAAAAAGAAGAAAATATTTTTTTTTGTATTTTTCGAAAATAAGAAATAAAAAGCTTCAAATTAAAATAAAATTACCTAATCTGAGCAACAAGATGAACCGTCCGTTGTCCAAACTCGAACAATCCCCGGCAACGGCGCCAAAAACTTGGTGCGCAGAAATCGTGACAGTTCCATTCCTTGGTAACTGCGCTGAAAACTTTATACGCACGTTTATAGTCTCAATTCTTTGTCACAACTTCGCACAACTGAGCAGCAAGTGCACTGGGTCGTCAATGTAATAAACCTTACGAGAGTAAGGGTCGATCCCACGGAGATTGTCGGCTTGAAGCAAGCTATGGTCACCTTGTAAATCTCAGTCAGGCGGATTCAAATGGTTATGGAGATAAAAAGATAAATAAAACGTAAAATAAAGATAGAGGTACTTATGTAATTCATTGGTGAGAATTTCAGATAAGCGTATCGAGATGCTTTCGTTCCTCTGAACCTCTACTTTCCTGCTGTCTTCATCCAACCATTCCTACTCCTTTCCATGGCAAGCTTTATGTAGGGCATCACCGTTGTCAATGGCTACATCCCATTCTCTCTGTGAAAATGGTCCAATGCGCTGTCACTGCATGGCTAATCATCTGTTGGTTCTCGATCATACTGGAATAGGATTTACTATCCTTTTGCGTCTGTCTCTACGCCCAGCACTCGCGAGTTTGAAGCTCGTCACAGCCATCCCTTCCCATATCCTACTCAGAATACCACAGACAAGGTTTAGACTTTCTGGATCTCCAGAATGGCCATCCATGGGTTCTAACTTATACAACAAAGATTCTAATATCTCGGACTCGGTCCCCTGTATTAGATATCTAAGAGATATTCATTCTAGCTTGTTTGCATGTAGAACGGAAGTGTTTGTCAGGCACACGTTCGTAAGTGAGAATGATGATGAGCGTCACATAATCATCACATTCATCATGTTCTTGGGTGAGAATGGATATCTTAGAATAGGAATAAGCTTGAATTGAATAGAAAAATAGTAGTACTTTGTATTAATTCATGAGGAACAGCAGAGCTCCACACATTAATCTATGGAGTGTAGAAACTCTACCGTTGAAAATACATAATTGATAAGGTCCAGGCTTGGCCGAATGGCCAGCCCCCAAAACGTGATCAAAGGATCAAAAGATAACCTAAAGATGATCCAAAGATGATCCATAGATTCTAAATACAATAGTAAAAACTCCTATTTACACTAAACTAGTTACTAGGGTTTACAGAAATGAGTAAATAATGTAGAAATCCATTTCTGGGGCCCACTTGGTGTGTGCTTGGGCTGAGCATTGAGCTTTACACGTGTAGAGGCTTCTCTTGGAGTTGAACGCCAGTTTGTAACATGTTTCTGGCCTTTAACTCCAGAATGCAGCATGGAACTGGCGTTGAATGCCAGTTTCCGTCATTTAAACTCGGGCAAAGTATGGACTATTATATATCTGGATGTCTACTTTCCAACGCAATTGAGAGCGTGCCATTTGGAGTTCTGTAACTTCAGAAAATCCACTTTGAGTGCAGGGAGGTCAGAATCCAACAGCATCTGCAGTCCTTCTTCAACCTCCGAATCTGATTTTTGCTTAAGTCCCTCAATTTCAGCCAGAAAATACCTGAAATCACAGAAAAACACACAAACTCATAGTAAAGTCCAGAAATGTAATTTTTATTTAAAAACTAATAAAAATATACTAAAAACTAACTAAATCATACTAAAAACTATGTAAAAACAATGCCAAAAAGCGTATAAATTATCCGCTCATCAAGCTCGCCTAATACGTGAAATAATTCTTTCAATTTCAGGATCAAATGCGGCTAAGCTCGGATCAGGAAATGAACGTGTCATTCAATGAAAGAAACATATAGCTCATGGTAATAAAATAAAAATAAAAATAAAATATGCAAATCTAATAAAAATATGTACATTAATTTATAATTTAGCACATAATTGCAACTCCCCGTCAACGGCGCCAAAAACTGGTGCGTGGCAGAAGTTAGGCCAATTAAGAGATTATGATATAATAGAACAGCATTGTAAGTATAGCTCCTAACCAGCTAAAATCCGCCTCACCAATTTAGAAGAGTGTCACAAAAATTTAGAATAGAAAAAATACTGGGAGTATGAGTCCCAGGACGTCTCCCAACGAGTTGCAAGGAAGGGTGCTAATTTATTAATTAGGAATTTTCCGAGAGAGTTTTAGTTTGGTTGATAAGAAATTAAATAATTATAAATTAAAGCATTGAAAACTAAGAATGATTATTAATATTCTAGATAAAAAGTCTTCACTGGGGGAATGATTAATTGGAAGTTCTATCCTTGTTGGGGTCTCTTAAGTGTAGTATTAAAAAGGTTGTTGTTTTCACTTAGTTAACCCTTACTAAATAAAGGAAAGTCAAGTGATTGAGCTAACTCTTATTCACAAATCCTAGTCCTCTCCCTTAGGAAGGTTTAGCATTAGTAAATACAGAACTAGCCAACAACTTCCAGTTTAATCAGCACTTAAGCCTTCTAACTCAAGTGTCTCCTTTTAATCAACCCCCATGTCAAGTATGCAGTCTACTCCATTGACATGAATATAACGCTCATAAAAATAATAGAAGAAGACATGATAAATTAAATAAAATAGGGATTCAAAAGTAATTAAAAATAAAAGTAATCCTTTGCACTAACAATTCATGAAAATAATCCAATTACTACTTTAAACAAGAATTAAGAATATGGAATAAATAAAAGAGTAAGTAAGGAAACAAACTAGAATAGTATATTCAACGGAGGTAATGACTCTATAATATCCAAAAGCAAAAGCAATAAACTGGGAATGTAAAGAGAACCTAGAGGAGGAGTAATCCTCTCTAGATTCAGATATAAAAACCTAAAAACTATCCTAATGTATCTAAAACTGTGTTGTCTATTGTGTCAAAGATGTGTGTTGAGTCTCTGCATGTTCTATGGCTTTATTCTGTGTTTCTGGACCGAAAACTGGGTCAAAACGCGGCCCGAAATCACCCCAAGCATTTTCTGTTATTTCTGCAGATCGCGCAGGTCAAGCGTACACGTCATCCACGCGTTCGCATCATTCAGCGATTTTCCTTGTCACGCGTACGCGTCGTCCACGCGTTCACGTCATTCGTGCAAACTCCAATCCACGCGTACGCGTCAAGCACGCGCACGCGTCGGTGTTCGCTGGTTATCTCCTTAGTTTCTTGTGTTCCTTCCATTTTTGCAAGCTTCCTCTCCATTCTCTAAGCCATTCCTGCCCTATGAAGCCTGAAACACTTAACACACGGATCACGACATCGAATGGTATAAAGGAGAATTAAAATATACTAATTAAAGATCTATAGAAAGCAAGTTTTCAACCATAAAACAATACTAGGAAGGAAAATGTAAAATCATGCAATTAGTATGAATAAGTGGGTGAAGACTTGATGAAACCACACAACAAAACACAACATAAACCATAAAATAGTGGTTTATCAGTTAACTAAGTAGAACAACAGCCAATTATTATTAATCTTTGGGAAACCAACAAGGATAGAACTTCCGATTAATCTCCTCCTAGTCAAGGCTTCTTAATCTTGACTAAATAAAATCTCTCGTTCATTTCTGATGACAAGTCATCTTAGCCTAGTTTCACTAGCCTTTTTCTTTTGTTTTCAATTGAATTATGCACTTTCTTGAGCCAAAAGCAAGCCAATTGTGTAGATTTTCATGTTTCCTTTGATATAATCAACCATGTATGAATTCATGCTATTTCATGAGGTTTTATGCTATAAATGTCACATATTATGAAAGAATGACTATCTCATGATTTTGAGCATAGCTTTGATGTGTTTGGTTGATTAATGATAGGTGAAGAAAGCTTGGAGAAAGGTTGATGCAAGAAGGAATGACTAGGAGGAATGACTTGAGTCTTGAATTAATTATGAACCAGGAAGCAAAAGCTAGAGCAAAAGTTAGCCCCTAACTTTTTGGCTAACTTTTGGCATGAAAAACACTCCCCGGATGCACCAAAAGTTTGCGCCAATGTTAGACCCTAACTTTTTGGCTAACGTTGGCGCTTGAAAAACTCCCTGGGCTAGCAAAAGTTTGCGCCAACGTTAGCCCCTAACTTTCTGGCTAACGTTGGCGCCATGAATAACTAAGGGGAGGCCAACGTTGGAGCAAAAGTTAGACCCCTAACTTTTGCCCCAACGTTGGTATCAGCAAAACAAGGGTGCTGATGTGAAAAGTTGGAGCAAAAGTTAGACCCTAACTTTTACTCCAACTTTTACTCAAGCTTTCATGATTCCAACCTGGTTCAATTCGGTTCTTCTCCAAACTCCAAGAGCAATCAACCAAGGCCTCTCTCAACCCAATTCCACCAAGAGCAAAGGCCCAATTGAAGGCTTGAAGACCATTTGAAGAAAGTGTATAAATAGATTAGAATTTAAGTTTTAGAGGAGTTTTTCCTTGGAGTTTTCAGAGAGCTTTCTTTTCTGGTTGATTGAGAGCTCACTTTTACATTTCTTAGCATTGTTGTTTTAATTCAAGAGAATTTGGGAGGAGAATTAATCTCTCTTCTTCCTTGTTCTTGCCCAGCACTCTTTACTTTTCTTGTCTTGGATTTTAGGTGGAGAATTGAAGAAATTCTGTTTCAATCTCACCTTGGAATCTTGTTTAATTTTCTGCTTAATTGAATTTCAGTTTCGGTTAATTGTTCTTCATCTACTTTCTTTGAAATTTACAATTTCTTTTGCAATTGTTCTTGTTGGATCTAGGAAGGCATTGAGATCTAGACTTGGTTTTCTAGTCTCTTGGGTCCTGAGATCTGGATTTCCCATTTCCCATTCCCTGTTTACTGTTTTTATGCTTATTTACATTTCTGTTTTAAGATCCAGTTTGATTCAAGACATCCTTTACTTCTCTGTTGGTTGCAATTTACTTTTCCTTGTTTAATTTCTGCAAATCCAACTCCCAATTCCCTTTACAATTCAAGCCATTTACATTTCTTGCACTTTAAGATTCTGCAATTTACATTTCTTGCGTTCTAAGTTTCTGCCATTTAATTTCTTGCTCTTTAAGATTCAGCACTTTAAATTCCAGTTCTCTTTAATTTCATGCAATACACCCATTTCCTTTACTTTCTATGCAATTTAAATTCTGCAAATCACAAATCTCTCAACCAAATCTTGATTCGCTTGACTAAATCAACCACTAAACTAAAATTGCTCAATCCTTCAATCCCTGTGGGATCGACCTCACTCCCGTGAGTTATTATTACTTGATGCGACCCGGTGCACTTACCGGTTAGATATGGGTGTTTTGGAGAAATTCATTTCTCAGCGAAAATATCCCATCAAGTTTTTGGCGCCGTTGCCGGGGATTGACTAGATTGACAATGATTAAGTGAAGTGGTGATCTAGATCTAGCATTTTTATTTTCTGTTCCATTAATTTTCAATTAACCCACTAACTGTTTGAATTTTTGCTTAAGCTAACTAAAACTTCATTCTAGCAGTAGATTGAAGTGTCATTAGTTTGTGTGTTTCTTATGTTCTGCTTGTATGTCAGGTACAAGAAGAAATACACCCATCTTTCATGAACAAGACGAAAGAACTCTTAGAAGGTTAAGAAGAGCTGAAAGAGGGAAAAATATTGTTGGAGAAGAGGAATCAGAAGAAGAATTCCAAGATATGGAGGAACATTCAACTAATCCACCAGGTGGAGCAGACAACAACAATAACAATCCACCTCAGAGGAGAGTTTTAGCTTCCTATACTTTTGCAAATCCTAGACATTGTGGAAGTAGCATCTTAACTCCAAATGTCAATGCAAATAATTTTGAGCTAAAGCCACAACTCATCACTTTGGTTCAAAATAATTGCTCTTTTGGTGGAGGACCACTTGAAGATCCGAACCAACACCTATCCACTTTCTTGAGGATTTGTAACACTATTAAAACTAATGGTGTGTCTCCTGACAGCTACAAGCTATTGCTATTCCCATTTTCTCTCAGAGACAAGGCCACTCAATGGTTGGAATCCTTTCCAAGAGACAGTATCAACAATTGGGATGATTTGGTAACCAAGTTCCTTGCCAAATTTTACCCACCGCAAAGGATCATAAGGTTGAAGACTGAGGTACAAACATTTACACAAATGGAGGCTGAACCCATCCATGAGGCATGGGAGAGATACAAGGCTCTAATCAGGAAATGTCCTCCTGAAATGTTCACTGAGTGGGATAAGCTGCAGAATTTCTATGAGGGCTTAACATTGAAATCTCAAGAAGCTTTGGATCATTCAGCTGGAGGTTCCTTGCAACTCATGAAAACTGCAGAGGAAGCTCAAAATCTCATTGATATGGTGGCTAACAACCAATATTTCTTTGCTCATCAAAGAAACCGCCAACCATCACAAAGAAGAGGAGTAATGGAGCTAGAAGGAGTGGACTCAATCTTGGCTCAAAACAAGATGATGCAGCAGCAAATTCAACAATAATTTGAGCAAATGGCCAAGAGGATTGATAGTCTCCAAGTTGCAGTAGTTAACACTAGCCAACCATCATCCACATGGGGGCAAAATGAAGAAACTCAAGAAGAACAACAAGAAGAGCAAGTACAGTATATGCACAACCAAGGACCAAATGAAGTGTATGGTGATACATACAATCCATCCTGGAAGAACCATCCAAACCTCAGATGGGGAGATAATCACACCTAAAACCAACAACGATGGCAGAAAAACTCAAACCAAAACAACCCAAGAAGCAACCAAAACCACAACCAGCAGCAGACTAACCAAAACCCCTACAGAAAACCTCAAAACAACTACCCCAACCCCAACCAGTACCAATATAATAACCAACCCACCAACCAAAATGCCTACCATCCACCACCCACATCTCATAACCCACCTCAAGTATCACCTGAAGCCCAGAGAATCACTAACTTGGAGGCCGTGATAGACAAAATGTTGAAACACCAGGAAATGACAACCAAGAATCAAGAAGCATCCCTGAAGAGCCTAGAGAGACAGATGGGGCAAATCTCCAAGCAGATTTCTCTTGAGAGACCCTCAAGCTCTCTGCCGAGTGACACAATCCCAAATCCTAAGGAAGAATGCAAGGCAATACAATTAAGGAGTGGGAGAACATTGATGAGCAACAATGACACTACTAAGAAGCAAGTAGAGAGCAGCAAAAGACCAATAGAAGAGGAACAGCCAACACACACAGAGGAAGCCAATGATGATGATGCAATGGCAAGCAAGGAAGCTTCAAAGCAAACTCAAGCAAAGGAGGAACAATCAAAAATTCCAAAAAAAGGGAATGAAGCAGTTGAAGAGCCAACCAAGAATCAAAAGCAACAAGTAGAGAAAACCTTTGTACCTCCACTGCCATATCCCCAGAGGTTCAACAAAGAAACCAAGGACCAGTATTTTCACAAGTTCCTTGAAACTTTCAAAAAGCTGGAAATCAATATTCCTTTTGCTGAAGCACTTGAGCAAATGCCTCTGTATGCCAAGTTTTTGAAGGAGCTTATCAACAAGAAAAGAAGTTGGCATGAGAAGGAAACCATACTGCTCACTGAGGAATGTAGGGCTTTGATTCAAAAAGGGTTTCCCCCTAAGCTTGAAGATCCAGGGAGCTTCTTGCTATCTTGCACCATTGGGGAATTAACCATCACTAAAGCAATGTGCGATCTAGGAGCAAGTATCAACTTAATACCATCCTCCTTGGTAAAAAAGTTGCATATAGAAGAAGTTAAACCAGTACAAATATCTCTAGAGCTAGTAGATAAGTCAACAGTATACCCCAGGGGTATGATTGAAAACCTTCTGGTCAAGGTGGACAATTTCATATACCCTGCAGATTTTGTAGTTCTAGATTCAGAAGGGGATGATGGTGACTCTATTATTCTGGGAAGGCCATTCTTGGCCACTGCTAGAGCTATCATAGACATAGAGGAAGGAGAATTAACTCTCAGAATGCATGACAAGAGTGTCACTCTGAAGGTGTTACCAGAAGCACAGTTTGGTAATGAGAAGAAAAACTATATGGAACTTGACAAGGAAGAATCACAGTTAAAGGAAGAAAGCAACAAGGCGATTCACAACAACATCCCAAGGCAAAAGATTGTGCAAACTGATGAAGAAGTCCAAGAGAATATTGGAGTATTAGCCACTGAAAGGATAAAAGATCCCCAAGGTAAGCCTACAGCCAGAAAAGAAAGGTCAACAAAAGAAAGGATGAAACGCAGAAACAAAACAAAAAGGGGTTTGAAGAACAGGAAGATTCCAACAGAGGGGCTTTCCAAAGGTGACAAAGTGCAATTGATATATCAACAACTGGGAGCAAGCCGACAGACTGATGACTATTACAATGTCAGCAACATACTCTCGTTGGAACATGCTGAAATTGAACACCAGAGAACAAAGAGGAGGATCACAGTCAGGGGAGACAAGTTGAGGCACTACAACCCTCAACCACCATAAAAGAAAGCTCCAATGTCAAGCTAGTGACAATAAAAGAGCGCTTGTTGGGAGGCAACCCAACCTGAGGTAGTTTTCTTTTCATAGCTTTTTCAATAAAAATGTTGAATAATTGATATGTATTGCAAGGAGCTAAGTTTGGTGTTGCACACCAAAAACAACTTAAGGAAGAATGGAGGATTCTAAGTTTGGTGTTCTACCAAAACCTCATTCAAAAGCACATTCTAACCTCCTGCACATTGTTAGCTCCAAGCAATCGAACAGATTATTCAACCACTTAACTGCTTTTTAGCCTTAACTTCATAACCTTTAGCAAGGGCACAAGATTTTGCCTAGAGTTAACCTGCTGTATCCAGAGAAGTGGCAAGAACTTAAGTTTGGTGTCCCCACACCAAATTAAATCCACAAGCCACACTCAATTCATGCATACTAACTGGTCATCTAAGAGATTGAGAAGCAAGCAACTTTTGAGAAGTATGCAGGGAATTCACCACCATTTGAAGACACTATGCATCATAACTCAAAAGGGCACAACAGAAGGAAGGACAAAGGAACTGCAAACCAATAGGTTGTATTTACACTTAACTCTTACTGTTGAAAAATGTTTTGACTTGTGTTTTGTTAAAGTGTTCATCTAATACAAGTAGAATCACTCTTAGAATAAGTAAGCTAGTCTATATGTGTGCTTGTGTGTTTACTTTCACTGAACAAAAAGCATGCTTTGTCCCCTGCATTTTCAATTCAACAAAAGAAATGTTTGAATGTGAAGTGAGATAGTTCTCTGTTAGATAGAAGTAAAATAAAAGTAAGTGGTGGTATGTGTGTGATTGTATAATAGCTCACCTTTAATGAATAAGAACACTAGGATGTCTCCTCCTAAGTGGAGAGTAGCTACTGTCTATGAATCTCAATTGAATAAAAATCCTTGGTTAGAAAGAAAAACAAAAAGAAAGAAAAAAAAAGAGGGGAGAAAAAGAAATAGCCAAGAAGTGGCCGAACAAAAGAAAAACAAAAAGAAACAAAGCTGGACACCAATAGCTTGAACCTTAGAATATATGCCTGTGGTGTCTTTGTATTAGGATCTGCTTGGATTATTAAGCTCTTTGGAGTGCATCAACACTTGATGACTTGGGTTAACTAACCCGGGATCATCAGCTGAAAGTGCACTATCAAGAACAACCTAACTACAAGGCATTTAGTAGCCCAAAAAGGTGCTGGGCATCAATGTTCTAAGAAGGAATGTGAGCCAAGTGTCTATAGTGAATAATGTGTCAAGTATAAAGAAAAGGAAATGAACTTGCTACACATGACACTCAAATAAAGCTCATGAACAAGATAACAGCCAAGGATAAAGGAATAATGAGAGGTCATAGCAGTATGTTACTTGAAGCTTGAAAGAGGCTTTCTAGGCTTAAGAGTCAATAAGAGGTGAGTGTGTACATATCCACATAAAACCCCATGAAATATCAATAACACTCTACTAGCATGAACATCCTCTCCCATTTCATTCTTTCTTCTCAATAAATCATTTCTTGCTTGGGGACAAGCAAGCTTTAAGTTTGGTGTTGTGATGACAAGTCATCTTAGCCTAGTTTCACTAGCCTTTTTCTTTTGTTTTCAATTGAATTATGCACTTTCTTGAGCCAAAAGCAAGCCAATTGGGTAGATTTTCATGTTTCCTTTGATTTAATCAACCATGTATGAATTCATGCTATTTCATGAGGTTTTATGCTATAAATGTCACATATTATGAAAGAATGACTATCTCATGATTTTGAGCATAGCTTTGATGTGTTTGGTTGATTAATGATAGGTGAAGAAAGCTTGGAGAAAGGTTGATGCAAGAAGGAATGACTAGGAGGAATGACTTGAGTCTTGAATTAATTATGAACCAGGAAGCAAAAGCTGGAGCAAAAGTTAGCCCCTAACTTTTTGGCTAACTTTTGGGCAAAAGCTGGAGCAAAAGTTAGCCCTTAACTTTTTGGCTAACTTTTGGCATGAAAAACACTCCCTGGATGCACCAAAAGTTTGCGCTAACGTTAGCCCCTAACTTTTTGGCTAGCGTTGGCGCTTGAAAAACTCCCTGGGCTAGCAAAAGTTTGCGCCAACGTTAGCCCCTAACTTTCTGGCTAACGTTGGTGCCATGAATAACTAAGGGGAGGCCAACGTTGGAGCAAAAGTTAGACCCCTAACTTTTGCCCCAACGTTGGTATCAGCAAAACAAGGGTGCTGATGTGAAAAGTTGGAGCAAAAGTTAGACCCTAACTTTTACTCCAACTTTTACTCAAGCTTTCATGATTCCAACCCGGTTCAATTCGGTTCTTCTCCAAACTCCAAGAGCAATCAACCAAGGCCTCTCTCAACCCAATTCCACCAAGAGCAAAGGCCCAATTGAAGGCTTGAAGACCATTTGAAGAAAGTGTATAAATAGATTAGAATTTAAGTTTTAGAGGAGTTTTTCCTTGGAGTTTTCAGAGAGCTTTCTTTTCTTGTTGATTGAGAGCTCACTTTTACATTTCTTAGCATTGTTGTTTTAATTCAAGAGAATTTGGGAGGAGAATTGATCTCTCTTCTTCCTTGTTCTTGCCCAGCACTCTTTACTTTTCTTGTCTTGGATTTTAGGTGGAGAATTGAAGAAATTCTGTTTCAATCTCACCTTGGAATCTTGTTTAATTTTCTGCTTAATTGAATTTCAGTTTCGGTTAATTGTTCTTCATCTACTTTCTTTGAAATTTACAATTTCCTTTGCAATTGTTCTTGTTGGATCTAGGAAGGCATTGAGATCTAGACTTGGTTTTCTAGTCTCTAGGGTCCTGAGATCCGGATTTCCTATTTCCCATTCCCTGTTTACTGTTTTCATGCTTATTTACATTTCTGTTTTAAGATCCAGTTTGATTCAAGACATCCTTTACTTCTCTGTTGGTTGCAATTTACTTTTCCTTGTTTAATTTCTGCAAATCCAACTCCCAATTCCCTTTACAATTCAAGCCATTTACATTTCTTGCACTTTAAGATTCTGCAATTTACATTTCTTGCGTTCTAAGTTTTTGCCATTTAATTTCTTGCTCTTTAAGATTCAGCACTTTAAATTCCAGTTCTCTTTAATTTCATGCAATACACCCATTTCCTTTACTTTCTATGCAATTTAAATTCTGCAAATCACAAATCTCTCAACCAAATCTTGATTCGCTTGACTAAATCAACCACTAAACTAAAATTGCTCAATCCTTCAATCCCTGTGGTATCGACCTCACTCCCGTGAGTTATTATTACTTGATGCGACCCGGTGCACTTGCCGGTTAGATTTGGGTGTTTTGGAGAAATTCGTTTCTCCGCGAAAATATCCCATCAATTTCCCTTGCTCTAATTCTATTCTCCAACTCCAAATTTCTTAGAAACCTCCTGATCAATAAATAGCACTCTCTTAGCAACTCGTTGGGAGACGACCTAGGATTCATACTCCCAGTATTTTATTCTTAAATTGTGACAAACCCATTTTTAAATTGGTACGCGGAATTTTCGTTGGTTAAGAACTATACTCGCAACGTCAGTTCATTATAAATTCTTAATCGACAATTTTTCGCACGTCAATTTTTGGCGCCGTTGCCGGAGAGTTGCAATAGTGTGCTACATTATTGATTAATGTAAATATTTTTAATTTTACATATTTGCATATTTTATTTCGCTTTTATTACCCCGAGCTCTATATTTCTTTCATTGAATGACGCATTCGTTACCGGATCCGAGCTTAGCCGCGTTTGAGCCCGAAATTGAAAGAACTATTTCACACATAAGGCGAGCTCGGTGTCGGTTAGCCTATGAGGGTGGTGAAGTGGTTACTACCACTTCACCAGTCTTATCTGAGGACGAATCTGAAGCATCATTTAAGGGAGAAACAAGCTCCTCTTTTACTGATTTTGCTGATTTGCGTGCAGATAACATGGCAGCTCCTAGGAGGATTACTCTCCAGGAAGCAAGAGCTTCGGACTTTACACTGCCATCGTTCCAAGCGTGTCACCCAGATCTGGGTGCGGATGTTGAACTGAAGACTGCACTAATCAATCTACTGCCAAAGTTTCATTACTTACCTGCTCAAGAGTCTCTCAAGCACCTAAGAGATTTTCAGACAGCCCACTCTACTGTTAGGCATCATGGTGCAGATGAGACTACTATTTTGCTAACCGCCTTCTCATTTTTTCTTGAGGGAAAGGCAAGGGAGTGGTACTACACTCAACATGAAGCAGTCATTGCTAATTGGGATACACTCAGGAGAGAATTCCTGGACAAATATTTTCCTGCTGAAGTTACTGATATACTGAGGAAAGAGATTTCCTGTATTATTCAAGGTGAATCAGAGACTCTTTACGAGTACTGAGAATGCTTCAGGAATCTTCTAGACTCATGTCCCCACCACATTATTGAAAAGTTTGTGTTGATCAGCTACTTCACACAGGGCATGAAGCCTCAGGACAAGACTACACTAGATGGTGCGAGTAATGGTTCTCTGAAAAAGTAAAAGACCGCGGATGAAGCATGGCAACTGATCACCGACCTAGCTGAGTCTACTCAGAATTCCAGGCACAGGAACAACCATCCCAAGACTATTGCAGAGGTTACCTCTAGCAGTGAGAATACTGCTCTCACACAAACTCTGTGTGAGATGACCAACTTACTAAAGCAGATACAGCTGAATCAACAACAATCTCAGCCTCCTCCACAACAACAGTATCAACAGTTGGCCCCTCAGAGGGTTTCCGAAATATGCACATGCAATACTCATTACACTGACGAATGTCTACAGCTCCAATAGGAAGACAACACCTTGGCAGCCACCCATAACTTCTATAACCGCCTGAATCAAGGATATTACTAGGAAGGCGGTAATTATAACCAATGTGGGAACTATAATCAAGGTTGGCAAGACAACTCTAACCAGGGATGGAGGGATAATTCCAACCAAGGGTGGAGAGGTAACTCCAACCAAGGAGGGAGAGATAATGGTGGTAATCAGAGATGGAACAATAACAACAATTAGTAAAATCGGTCTCAGCAGAACCAGAACCAGCCTCACCGAGCACCTCACCAAAGGCAAGCCCAGGGATTTCAAAACAACCGACAACAAGGCCCACCTTCCTCTTCCAATGACGAGTTGCTTTAATCCCTTGCACAAGGACAAAAAACCATGGAAAACACACTTACCGGTTTGACCTCTGCTATACAAGCTCTCGTCTCCCAGATTGGATCATCGAATACCTCCAACAATTAACCTGCAAGCTCCAGTACACTTCCTTCTCAACCTTTACCAAACCCCAAAGGAGGGATCAATGCCATCACTTTGAGGTCTGGGACTACACTACAAGAGAGGAGTCATGAGGAGCCAAGCTCAACACATTCCAGTTGAGAAAACTGTCGAGGTAGAGGATGCTGAGGAAGAAAATGCAGTAAAAGACGTGGTTGAAGAAGACGCAGCTTGACCAAGGAATGGAGCACCAAGGGACGCAGAAGGTGTAAGAGGCGCCATTCCTATTCCATTTCCACACCTTGCTAGGAAGCCCAGAAAGCAGATGGAGCTAGACCCCAAGATGGTGGAGATCTTCAAAAAGGTTGAGGTAACCATTCCACTTTTTGATGTAATTTACCAGGTAGCTAAATATGCTAAATTTCTGGAAGATTTATGCAATCATAAAGATAAAATACATGATTTAGAAACCATCCCTCTAGGTAGCTCTATTTCTACTTTAATGGGTGCTATACCAAAAAAATGTGGAGATTTGGGTCTATGCATGGTTACTTGTACTATTGATGGTATCCAAATTTTTTACTGTATGTGTGACTTAGGTGCATGTGTGAGTATTATGCCATTATCTGTATATGATGCTTTGAGGCTCCTTCCCTTAAAAAGGTCGGCAGCACGTTTTGTTTTGGCAGATAAATGCATAATCTCGGTGGTTGGAATTGCTGAGGACGTGTTCATGAGCATTAAGGGGCTGACATTCCCTATTGATTTTTATATTTTTGAGATGCCCCCTAATGACTCAGGAAGACCATCATCCATCCTGCTTGGAAGGATGTTTTTGAAAACTTCAAAGTTCAAATTGGATGCTTTCTCAGGAACTTACTCCTTTGAGATAGATGGCAGAACGGTGAGCTTCAACCTGGATGAAGCTTTGAGGTACCCATCGGAAGATCACTCCCTCTTCTAGTGTGATATTATTGATGAAACAGTGGCTACAGTTCATCAAGAAGAAGTAGAAGAGATGCACATGGAGCAAGGTGCAAGTGTGGGGAAGCCCTCTGAGCTTTCTGAAGATGCCATACCACCACATATAGTTACAGATGATCAAGTACCTAGCCAGGAGCAGAAAACGGAACTAAAGCCTCTTCCACCCCACCTCAAGTATGCTTACCTTGAGAATAATCAGAAGCTCCCAGTCATTATTGCAAGGAAACTCACTTCTCAACATGAGGAGTAGCTGCTTCGTGTGCAGAGAAGCCACAAGAAAGCAATTGGGTGGAGCTTGGCAGATAAAGTAGGCATCAGCCCTCAAGTCTGTGAGCACCGCATATTTTTAGAAGAGGGAACAAGGCATGTCTGTCAACCTCAAAGGTGGCTAAACCCAACTATTCTGGAGGTTGTCAAGAAGGAGGTGACCAGACTGCTCAAAGCTAACATCATCTATCCAATCTCGGATAGTGAATGGGTCAGCCCAGTACAGGTGATACCAAAGAAGTCTGGCATCACAACAGTGAAGAACGAGCATGGGGAACTCATTGCTACTAGAGTGCAGAACTTCTGGAAGGTGTGCATTGATTATAGGCACCTCAACCAGACTACTCGCAAGGATCACTACCCACTGCCCTTCATCGATCAAATGCTTGATCGCCTGTCAGGTAAATCACACTACTATTTTCTAGATAGCTAAACTGGTTATTTTCAAATTCATATAGCTCATTAGGATCAGGAGAAAACTACTTTTACATGTCCCTTCAGAATGTATGCATATAAGAGAATGCCTTTCAGCTTATGTAATGCACCGGCTACGTTCCAAAGATGCATGATGAACATTTTCTCTGATCCCTTTGAGAACTGTATGGAAATTTTTATGGATGACTTTAGTGTGTATGGTGATTCGTTTGACCTTTGCTTGGATAGTTTAGTTGAGTATTAGACATGTGTGTTAGTTCAAACCTTGTATTAAATTTTGAAAAATGTCATTTTATAGTAAAACAAGGTATTGTTCTAGGACATGTTTCTAATACTGGTATTTTAGTTGATCCAGCAAAGGTATATGTCATTTCTGGTTTACCTTACCCCTCCTCTGTGAGGGAAGTCCGTTTGTTTCTTGGTCATGCAGGTTTCTACCGGCGATTCATCAAGGACTTCAGTAAGGTAGCACTACCTTTATCCCGACTACTGCAGAAGGATGTTGAGTTCGATCAAGGACTTCAGTAAGGTAGCACTACTTTTATCCCGACTGCTGCAGAAGAATGTTGAGTTCAAGCTGAGCACAGACTACATGGAAGTGTTTGATATGTTGAAGATTGCCTTGACTCAAGCCCCTATTGTGAGAGGGTTGGACTGGAGTCAACCGTACGAGATTATGTGTGACGCCTCCAACTATGCCATAGGAGCAGCGCTGGCTCAGCGTGATGAATTTGATTTAAGAATTAAAGATAGGAGCGGTTCACAGAATTTAGTGGCAGACCACTTGAGTCGCCTAGAGCACACTAAGGATGACTCCACTCCTATCAATGATGCCTTTCCATTTGATAGCTTGCACGCAATATCTGAAGTAGTTCCTTGGTACGTGATGAGCGGATATTTTATACGCTTTTTGGGGTTAATTTCATGTAGTTTTTAGTATGTTTTAGTTAGTTTTTAGTATATTTTCATTAGTTTCTAGGCAAAATTCATATTTCTGGACTTTACTATGAGTTTGTGTGTTTTTCTATAATTTCAGGTTTTTTCTGGCTGAAATTGAGGGAGCTGAGCAAAAATCTTATTCGGGCTGAAAAAGGACTGCTGATGCTGTTGGATTCTGACCTCTCTGCACTCGGAATGGATTTTCTGGAGCTACAGGTGTCCAATTGGCGCGCTCTCAATTGCGTTGGAAAGTAGACATCCAGGGCTTTCCAGAAATATATAATAGTCCATACTTTGCTCAAGGATAGAGGATGTAAACTGGCGTTCAACGCCAGTTCCATGTTGCAGTCTAGCGTTAAACGCCAGAAACAAGTTACAAGTTGGAGTTAAACGCCCAAAACAGGTTACAACCTGGCGTTTAACTCCAAAAACAGCCTAGGCAGGTGTAAAGCTTAAGTCTCAGCCCCAACACACACCGAGTGGGTCCCAGAAGTGGATTTCTGCACTATCTATCTTAGTTTACTCATTTTCTGAAAACCTAGGTTACTAGTTTAGTATTTAAACAACTTTTAGAGATTTATTTTGTATCTCATGACATTTTAGATCTGAACTTTGTACTCTTTGATGGTATGAGTCTCTAAACTCCATTGTTGGGGGTGAGGAGCTCTGCTGTGTCTCGATGAATTAATACAATTACTTCTGTTTTCCATTCAAACACGCTTGTTTCTATCTAAGATATTTATTTGCACTTCAATATGATTAATGGGATGATCCGTGATACTCATCACCATTGTCAACCTATGAACGCGTGCCTGACAACCACCTCCGTTCTACATTAGATTGAATAAGTATCTCTTGGGTTCCTTAATCAGAATCTTCGTGGTATAAGCTAGAATCCATTGGCAGCATTCTTGAGAATCCGGAAAGTCTAAACCTTGTCTATGGTATTCTGAGTAGGATTCAAGGATTGAATGACTGTGATGAGCTTCAAACTCACAAAGGTTAGGCGTAGTGATAGACGCAAAAGGACCAACGGATCCTAT
Organism: Arachis hypogaea; assembly: GCF_003086295.3. Taxonomy (NCBI): domain Eukaryota; kingdom Viridiplantae; phylum Streptophyta; class Magnoliopsida; order Fabales; family Fabaceae; genus Arachis; species Arachis hypogaea. Next base: position 52,143,371 of record NC_092049.1, read on the forward strand.
TCCAGCATGAGTGAGAACTGACAGATGATTGGCTGGGCGGTGACAGCGCACCTGGACTATTTTCACTGAGAGGACAGATGGTAGCCATTGACAATGGTGATCCACCAACATACAGCTTGCCATAGGAGGAACCTTGTGTGCGTGAAGAAGAAGACAGGGGGAAAGCAGAGATTCAGAAGACAAAGCATCTCCAAATCTCCAACATATTCTCCATTACTGCAGAACAAGTATTTATTTCATGCTCTTTTATTTCTCGCAATTCAAACTGATAAATATATTTGATATCCTCACTAAGAGTTACAAGATAACCATAGATTGCTTCAAGCCAACAATCTCCGTGGGATTCGACCGTTACTCACGTAAGGTATTACTTGGACGACCCAGTGCACTTGCTGGTTAGTTGTACGAGTTGTGAAAAGTGTGATTCACAATTCGTGCACCAAGTTTTTGGCGCCGTTGCCGGGGATTGTTCGAGTTTGGACAACTGACGGTTTATTTTGTTGCTTAGATTAGGAAAAATTTTTCTTTTTGGTTTAGAGTCTTCTATTATTGTTTTTGTTTGAAATTTCTTTTTTTAATCCTTATTTTTTCTTTTTAAATTTTTCGAAAATTTTATAAACTGATAATTGAGTTTTTCTGTTTGAGTTTAGTTTCATATTTTAAGTTTGGTGTCAATTGCATGTTTTTAATTTCTTTTAAATTTTCAAATTTGTGTTCATTGTTCTTTCTTAATCTTTAAGTTGTTCTTGTCTATTTTCCTTGTTTGATCTTTAGTTTTTCTTGTTCTGTGTCTTTTCTTATTTTTCCTGTGCGTTTTCAAAATATTAGTTTTCAAAAAAAAAAAATTTAAATACCTTGTTAAAACACTTTAAATTTATAGCTCAATTTGGTAGAGCGTTGTGCTTATGTTCTTGGTAATTGGCTATATCCTTTTTAAAACTTTTTTTCAAAAATAATTTTTTTTTTATTAAATCTTGTGTCAAGTTTTAAGTTTGGTGTTTTCTTGTTAGTTCTTATTTAATTTTCGAAAATTAGTTTTTGGTTTTCTAAAAATTTTAAGTTTGGTGTTCTTTTTTTTTTGTTCTTGAGTCCTTTGAGTCTTTGACTTTTTGTTCTTCGTGTTCTTGTGAATCTTCAAGGTGTTCTTGAGTCTTTCTTGTGTTTTGATCTTAAAATTTTTTAAGTTTGGTGTTCCTTGGTGTTTTTCCTCCAAATTTTCGAAAATAAGGAGCATTAGATCTAAAAATTTTAAGTTTTGTGTCTTTTTATTATTTTTCTCTTTCCTCATTGAATTCAAAAATATCTTTTTCCTTTATTTTAATTGATTTTTCTAATTTTCTTTTTAAAAATTCAGATTTTATTTTAAAATTTTTTATTTTATCTTATCCTAGTTTTAAAATTTCAATATTCAAATCTTTTTCAAAAAAAAAATCATATCTTTTTCAAATCTTATCTTATCTTATTTCAAATTTCAAATTTCAACTTCCAAAATACAAAATTCAAATTTCAAAATTCAAATTTCAAAACTTTTTAATTTAAATTCCTTATCTTCTCTTACCTAGCTTATCTTATCTTTTCTAATCTCAAATCTTAAAATCAAATCTTTTTCATATATTTTATTTTATTTTATTTTATTTTATTTTATTTTCTTACAATTATCTTTAATTTTAAGACATATCTTTTTCAAAACTTCCAAACCAATTTCTCTCTCTTCAATTTTTTTTTTGAAAATCCTCACCCACATCTTTTTCAAATCTTTTTAATTAATTAATTTAGTTTTCAATTTTCTTTTATTTATTTTTCTTCAAATTTTCGAAATCATAATCAATTTTTCATTTATTTTATTTTATTTTATTTTATTTTAATTTCGGTTTTCAAAAAAATAAAAAAATATAAAATATAAAAAATATAAAAATATTTTATTTGCAATTCACAACATCTCCCTTTCTCCATCATGGACCTAAGTGGAAATGAACAGTCCAGAAGGACTCTGGGGTCATATGCTAACCCCACTACTGCTTCATATGGGAGTAGTATCTGTATACCCTCCATTGGAGTCAGTAGCTTTGAGTTGAATCCTCAGCTCATTATCATGGTTTAGCAAAGTTGCCATTATTCTGGTCTTCCACAGGAAGAACCTACAGAGTTTTTGGCACAGTTTTTACAAATTGCTGACATAGTACATGATAAGGAAGTAGATCAGGATGTCTACAGATTATTACTGTTTCCATTTGCTGTAAAAGAGCAAGCTAAGAGGTGGTTAAATAACCAACCTAAGGCTAGCATAAGGACATGGAAACAACTGTCAGAAAAATTTCTGAATCAATACTTCCCTCCAAAACGGATGACACAGCTAAGGCTGGACATCCAAGGCTTTAAACAAGGAGATAATAAATCCCTTTATGATGTCTCCAACCACCTCTGTAGGAAATAAACCTGCAGCAACTAAGGTTGAGGAATATAAAGCCAAGATACCTTATCCTCAAAAACTCCGCCAAAAGGAGTAGGATAAGCAATTTGCTCGCTTTGTAGATTATCTCAGGACTCTTGAAATAAAGATTCCATTTGCAGAGGCACTTGAGCAAATACCTTCTTATGCAAAGTTCATGAAGGAGATCTTGAGTCATAAGAAGGATTAGAGAGAAACTGAAAGAGTTCTCCTCACTGAAGAATGCAGTGCAGTCATTCTGAAAAGCTTTCCAAAAAAGCTTAAAGATCCTGGGAGCTTTCTGATACCATGCATATTAGAGAGTAGTTGCACCAAGACAGCTTTATGTGATCTTGGGGCAAGCATCAACTTAATACCTGCATCCACTATCAGAAAGCTTGGTTTAACTGAAGAAGTTAAACCAACCCGGATATGTCTCCAACTTGCTGATAGCTCCATTAAATACCCATCAGGCGTGATTGAGGACATGATTGTTAGGGTTGGGCCATTCGCCTTTCCCACTGACTTTGTAGTGCTGGAAATGGAGGAGCACAAGAGTGCTACTCTCATTCTAGGAAGACCTTTCCTAGCAACTGGACGAACTCTCATTGATGTCCAAAAGGGGAAAGTAACCTTGAGAGTCAATGAGGATGAGTTTAAGTTGAATGCTGTCAAGGCCATGCAGCATCCAGACACACCAAAAGACTGCATGAAAGTTGATCTCATTGACTCTTTGGTAGAGGAGGTCAACATGGCTGAGAGTCTCGAATCAGAGCTGGAAGACATCTTTAAAGATGTTCAGCCTGATTTGGAGGGTTCAGAGGAACTGAAAGAGCCTCTGAGATTTTCTCAGGAATAGGAGAAACCTCCTAAACCCGAGCTCAAGCCATTATCACCATCCCTGAAATATGCATTTCTGGGAGAAGGTGACACTTTTCCAGTGATCATAAGCTCTGCTTTAAACCCACTGGAAGAGGAAGCACTAATTCAAGTGCTAAGGACACACAAGACAGCTCTTGGGTGGTCCATTAGTGACCGTAAGGGCATAAGCCCAACTAGATGCATGCACAAAATCCTATTGGAGGATGATGCTAAGCCAGTGGTTGAACCACAGAGGCGGCTAAATCCAGCCATGAAGGAAGTGGTGCAGAAAGAGGTCACCAAATTACTGGAGGCTGGGATTATTTACCCTATTTCTGATAGCCCCTGTGTGAGCCCTGTTCAAGTTGTTCCCAAGAAGGGAGGCATGACAGTGGTTCATAATGAAAAAAATGAACTGGTTCCTACAAGAACAGTTACAGGGTGGCGCATGTGTATTGAGTACAGAAGGCTCAACACAGCCACCAGAAAGGATCATTTTCCTTTACCATTCATAGACCAGATGCTAGAGAGACTAGCAGGTCATGAATATTACTACTTTTTGGATGGCTATTCAGGTTACAACCAAATTGCAGTAGATCCTCAAGACCTAGAGAAAACAGCATTCACATGTCCTTCTGGAGTATTTGCTTACAGGAGAATACCTTTTGGTCTGTGTAATGCACCTGCAACCTTTCAGAGGTGCATGCTCTCTATCTTCTCTGATATGGTAGAGAAATTTTTGGAAGTCTTCATGGATGACTTTTCAGTATTTGGAGACTCATTCAGCTCCTGCCTTGACCATTTAGCACTTGTTCTGAAAAGATGCCAAGAGACCAACCTAGTTTTAAACTGGGAAAAATGTCACTTTATGGTGACTAAGGAATTGTCCTTGGGCATAAAATTTCAAACAAGGGGATAGAGGTGGATCAAGCTAAAGTGGAAGTAATTGAAAAATTACCACCACCTGCTAATGTTAAGCCAATCAGAAGCTTTCTGGGGCATGTAGGATTCTACAGGAGGTTTATAAAGGATTTTTCAAAAATTGCAAAACCCCTGAGCAATCTGCTAGCTGCTGACATGCCATTTGTGTTTGACACAGAGTGTCTGCAAGCGTTTGAGACTCTGAAAGCTAAGCTGGTCACAGCACCAGTTATTTCTGCACCAGACTGGACTTTACCATTTGAATTAATGTGTGATGCCAGTGACCACGCCATTGGTGCAGTACTGGGGCAGAGGCATGACAAGCTTCTGCATGTCACTTATTATGCTAGCCGTGTTTTAAATGATGCCTAGAAAAATTACACAACCACATAAAAAGAATTGCTTGCAGTGGTTTATGCCATTGATAAGTTTAGATCATACTTAGTAGGATCAAAAGTGATTGTGTACACTGACCATGCTGCTCTTAAATATCTACTCACAAAGCAGGATTCAAAACCCAGGCTCATAAGATGGGTGTTGCTTCTGCAAGAGTTTGATATAGAAATAAGAGATAGAAATGGGACAGAGAACCAAGTGGCTGATCATCTGTCCCGGATAGAACCAGTAGAAGGGGAGTTTCCCCCATCTATTGAGATCTCTGAGACCTTTCCGGATGAGCATTTGTTTGCCATTCAGGAAACACCATGGTTTACAGATATTACAAACTATAAAGCTGCAAGGTTCATACCCAAGGAGTACAGCAGGCAACAAAAGAAAAAATTAATTACTGATGCAAAGTACTACTTGTGGAATGAACCCTATCTCTTTAAGAGATGTGCAGACGGAATAATCCGTAGGTGTGTGCCTAGAGAAGAAGCACAGAGGATCTTATGGCATTGCCATGGATCACAATATGGAGGCCATTTCGGAGGTGAGCGAACAGTAGTCACCAAGGTCCTCCAATGTGGCTTCTACTGGCCTACACTCTATAGGGATTCCCGAGAGTTTGTACATAACAGTGACAGTTGCCAAAGAGCTGGTAATCTGCCTCATGGTTACGCCATGCCTCAACAGGGAATCTTGGAGATTGAGTTGTTTGATGTATGGGGAATTGACTTCATGGGACCTTTCCCACCATGATACTCAAACACTTATATTCTGGAGGCAGTCGACTATGTATCAAAATGGGTAGAGGCCGTTGCCACACCTACCAATGATACTAAAACAGTGCTGAAGTTCCTCCAGAAACATATCTTCAGCAGGTTTGGTGTCCCTAGAGTACTAGCAGTGATGGGGGCACTCACTTTTGCAACAAACAGCTTTACTCTGCCATGGTCTGGTATGGGATTCGCCACAAGGTGGCGACTCCATATCATCCACAGACAAATGGGCAAGCTGAAGTTTCTAACAGAGAACTAAAAAGAATCCTGGAACGGACTGTAAGTACCCGTTGAAAAGATTGGGCAAGAAGCTTGGATGATGCTCTGTGGGCTTACAGAACAGCATTCAAGACTCCTATAGGGACCTCTCCATACCAACTTGTGTATGGTAAGGCCTGTCATCTGCCCGTGGAACTGGAACATAAGGCCTACTGGGCAACCAGATTCCTAAACTTTGATGCCAAATTAGCTGGAGAAAAAAGATTGCTCCAGCTGAATGAGCTAGAGGAATTCAGACTCACTGCTTTCGAAAATGCCAAGCTTTATAAAGAAAAATAAAAAAGGTGGCATGATAGAAAGCTATCATCTAGAGTCTTTGAACCAAGACAAAAGGTTCTGTTGTTTAACTCTATGCTCAGGCTATTCCCAGGGAAACTGAAATCCCGGTGGAGGGGACCATATGTGATTACAAGTGTATCACCATATGGTTATGTGGAGCTTCAAGACATTGATTCTGATAAGAAGTTCATTGTTAATGGACAGAGAATCAAGCACTATCTTGAAGGCAATGTTGAGCAAGAGTGCTCAAGGCTGAGGCTGGATTAAAAGCTCAGCAAAGGTCCAGCTAAAGACAATAAAGAAGCGCTTACTGGGAGGCAACCCATCCATTAGCAAAACTTTTCTATTATTTTATTTTATTTTATTCCTCATTTTATTTATATGAGCTTAATATTAACAAGGTAAAGAATCAATTGCATAAGTCCACAGGGTTACAGAAGAATTCATAGCACAAAACAGGAAAAGGAGCTTACTGGCAAGAAAACGCCAGTAAGAAACACAACTGGGCGTTAAATGCCCAAAAGAAGCATCTACTCAGCGTTTAATGCCAGTAAAGATAGCCATTTGGGCATTAAACGCCAGAAAGAAGCAACTTCTGGGCGTTTAACGCCAGATTTACAGCATCCTGGGCGTTCAGAAAAACGCTTAGTGATAAAGGGGTTTCTGGCGTTTAACGCCAGCTAGAAGCAACAGCTGGGCATTAAACGCCCAAACCAAGTAGCAATTGGGCGTTAAACGCCCAAAACATGCAGCAGTTGGGCGTTTAACGCCAGGATTGTGGGGAGTAGGCAATTTCGTTTTCAATTCAAATTTTTTCCAATTTTTATGTTTCAATTCATGATTTATTTCACAAACATGTTACAAATCCTAATTTTTCAAATCCTTTTTCAAAAGATATCAAATGTATCTTAATTCATAAACCCTTTTTCTTAATCTCCTTCAAATTATTTTCAAATCCTTTTCAAAATAAATCCTTTTCGTTCTCAAATCTTTTCAACTCATCAATATCTTTTTCAAATCTTCATATCATCTTTTTCAAAATTCAGATTTATCTTTTTCGAATATCTTTCATATCTTTTCAATTTTAAATCACATCTTTTACTATCATACTTATCTTTTCCAAATCACTTTTTCTATCATATCTTTTTCAAATAATTTTCGAAACCCACCCCCCTTCCCTTTAAATATTGGTTTGGCCTCTCCCCTTCTCCTCCACAAGTTGCGCTTGGCTCTCCCTCTTTCCCTCTCCTTTGCTTTTTTTTGCTTGAGGACAAGTAAACCTCTAAGTTTGGTGTGTTTATCCGTGATCACTAAACTAATACCCACTATGATCATGGCTCCTAAGGGAAAACAAACCGACTCAAGAGGCAAGAAAGAGAATATTCCAAAACCACTTTGGAATCAAGGTAAGTTCATAACCAAAGAACATTCAGACCATTTTTACAAAATAATGAGTCTAAGGTCAGTGATCCCGGAAGTTAAATTCGATCTGAAAGAAGATGAATATCCGGAGATCCAAGAGCAAATTCAAAACAGGAGGTGGGAAGTCCTAGCTAATCCTGAAACAAAGGTGGGGAGAAACATGGTTCAGGAATTCTATGCTAATCTATGGCAAACGGACAGGCAGAGGATAGCTGGAACCGCATTCTATGACTATAGAACTTTAGTCAGAGGGAAGGTTGTTCACACCCACCCTGATAAAATAAGGGAGATCTTCAAGCTGCCTCAACTGCAAGATGACCAAGACTCCTTTAATAGGAGAATGATGAGATCAAACCTAGGCTTGGATAAAATCCTAGAGGATATATGCCTCCCTGGAGCCAAGTGGACAACCAACACAAAGGGTGCCCCGAACCAACTCAAGAGAGGAGATCTCAAACCAGTCGCCAGAGGCTGGCAGGACTTCATTGGGCGCTCTATACTGCCCACTAGCAACCGCTCTGAAGTCACCATCAGAAGAGCAGTGATGATTCATTGCATTATGCTGGAAAAAGAAGTGGAAGTTCATCAGCTGATTGCTTGTGAGCTTTACAAAATTGCAAACAAGAACTCCAAAGATGCCAAATTGGCCTATCCAAGCTTAGTTTCTCTGTTATGTAAAGATGTTGGGATAAAGATGGGAGTAGATAAGTATATCTCAGTTGAGCAACCAATTACCAAAAAGTCTATGGAAGGACAACAAGTGCAGGATGACCCCATCAAGAGAAAAGCAGAGGAGTTCCTCCCGGAAATCCCTCAAATTGAATACTGGGAGCACCTAGAAGCATCTGTCACCAAGTTGCAAGAAGCTGTGGATTAACTGAAGGAAGAACAGCAAAATCAAAACAGCATGCTCTGCAAATTGCTTAGAGAACAAGAAGAGCAATGGCATGAACTGAAGGAATTAAAGTGTCAGAAACTATCTCTTGAAGGGCCAAGCACTCCACAGACTAAAGAGGCATCCACCTCCCAAATTTAAGGTTGTTGAGTTCTAATCTTAGCCTTAACTCTGTGATAATTGCTCTTATTTGAGTTTTACCTTAGAAGTTATATATGAGTAGTAGTAATTAGTATCTATATTCTGATTTTATCTCCAATTAAGCTATATTTTATTTTTCTCATCATCATTAAACATGAATAAAATAGTAGATTTTCTTTAGAATAAGGAGGCAATATTTTTCGAGTTTTTAATAAGAAAAATTCTAATTATTTACATGTGGTGGCAATGCTTTTTGTCTTCTGAATGAATGCTTGAACAGTGCATATGTCTTTTGAATTTGATGTTTATGAATGTTAAATATGTTGGCTCTTGAAAGGATGATGAAAAAGGAGAAAGGTTATCTGATATTCTGAAAAATCATAAAAATGATTCTTGAAGTAAGAAAAAGCAGTGAATACAAAAGCTTGCAAAAAAAAAATGGCGAAAATAAAAGTAAAAGAAAAAGAAAATGCAAGTAGAAAAAGCCAATAGCCCTTAAAACCAAAAGGCAAGGGAAATAAAAAGGATCCAAGGCTTTGAGCATCAGTGGATAGGAGGGCCTAAAGGAATCAAATCATGGCCTAAGCGGCTAAACCAAGCTGTCCCTAACCATGTGCTTGTGGCGTGAAGGTTTCAAGTGAAAACTTGAGACTGAGCGGTTAAAGTCAAGGTCCAAAGCAAAAAGAAGAGTGTGCTTAAGAACCCTGGATACCTTTAATTGGGGACTTTAGCAAAGCTGAGTCACAATTGATGACAAGTCATCTTAGCCTAGTTTCACTAGTCTTTTTCTTTTGTTTTCAATTGATTTTATGCACTTTCTTGAGCCATAAGTAAGCCAAATGAGTAGAATTTCATGTTTCCTTTGATTCAATCAACCATGGAAGAATTAATGCAATTTCATGAGATTTTGTGCTATAATTGTCATATACTATGAAAGAATAACAATCTCATGATTTTGAGGATAGCTTTGATATGTTTGGTTGATTGATGATAGGGGAAAAGAGCTTTGAAGAAGGTTGAAGAAAGAAGGAATGGCTAGGAGCAAGAGAGAACAAAAAGCTTGAGCCAAAGTTTGCCTCAAACTTTAGCTCAAACTTTTGGAAAAGTTGAAATCTCCCTGGAAGAAGCAATAGCTTGTGCCAACGTTTGCCTCAAGCTTTTTGGCAAACGTTGGCACCACACACCAACACCCTGGAGGAGAAAAGCTTGCGCCAACGTTTGCCTCAAACTTTTTGGCAAACGTTAGCACCACACACCAACACCCTGGAGGAGAAAAGCTTGCACCAACGTTTGCCTCAAGCTTTTTGGCAAACGTTGGTGCCACCGTCAACACACCCAGGAGATCAAAAGTTTGCGCCAATGTTTGTCTCAAACTTTTTGGCAAACGTTGGCGCCACAAGGCATACAAGAAGGCTCAACGTTTGGCTCAAAGTTTGACCTCAAACTTTAGCCCAAACGTTGGTAGCAGCAAAAGGGGGCAGCTGATATGAAAAGCTTGAGCCAAAGTTTGCCTCAAACTTTGACTCAAGCTTTTATGATTCATGGCCCGGTTCACAATGGATTTCTCTCCAACTCCAAGAGCAATCAACAGAGGCTTTTATCAACCCAATTCCATCAAGAGCAAAGGCCCAATTCAAGGCTTGAAGACCAATTGAAGAAAGAGTATAAATAGCTTAGGATTTTAGTTTTCAGAGAGCTTTCCTTTTAATTTGGCTGAGTAGTTTTGGAGAGCTTTTGGTTAGGAGTTATTTGGAGATTCTGAGTCTTGGGGAAGAAGAATTGAATTCTCTTCCTCTTAGTTGTCTTGCTTTCAATTTCATTTACAATTTGTCTTGGATCTTGGGTTGGAGAATTGAAGGAATTCTATTTCAATCTCGTCCAGATATCTCTCTGTTTTATTTACTGCATAATTGAATTTCAATTTTTGTTCATTGCCTCTTCTTCTACTCATTCTGCAATTTACTTTTCTTTATTTCTTGCAATTGAATTCTACATTTGGATCTAGGAAGGCATTGAGATCTAGACTCGGTTATCTAGTCTCTTGGGTCCTGAGATCTGGAGTTTTCATTTTAAATTCTCTGTTTAATATTTTTCAAGTTCATTTACATTTCCGTTTTAGATCTGGTTCAATTCAATTCTTCTTCTACTTTTCAGTTTAGTGCAATTTACTCTTCCTTGTTTAAATTCTGCAAACCCACTTCCCAATTCCCTTTATAATTCAAGTAATTTAAATTTCTTGCACTTTAAGATTCAGCCATTTACATTTCTTGCAATCTAAGTTTTTGCAATTTACATTACTTATTCTTTAAGATTCAGCTTATTTACTTTCTTTGCTCTTTAATTTTCTGCAATCTACCCCTCTCCCTTTACATTTCAAGCAATTTAGTTTCTGCAATCACAAATCACCCAACCAATACTTGATTCGCTTGAGTAAATCAACCACTAAACTAAAATTGCTCAATCCTTCAATCCCTGTGGGATCGACCTCACTTCCGTGAGTTATTATTACTTGATGCAACCCGGTATACTTGCCGATGAGATTTGGGTGTTTGGAATTTGTTTTCCGAAAATACTCATCAACAATCTGAAAAAGTTCACCCAATTATATGTCTGTGGCATTTATGTATCCGGTGGTAATACTAGAAAACAAAGTGCTTAGGGCCACGGCCAAGACTCATAAAGTAGCTGTGTTCAAGAATCAACATATTGAACTAGGAGAATCAATAACACTATCTGAATTCTAAGTTCCTATAGATGCCAATCATTCTGAGCTTCAATGGATAAAGTGAGATGCCAAAACTGTTCGGAAGCAAAAAGCTACTAGTCCCGCTCATCTAATTAGAGTCTGAGCTTCACTCAAAAACTCTGAGATATTATTGCTTCTTGACTTATTTGTATTCTATTTTATTTATCTAGTTGCTTGGGGACAAGCAACAGTTTAAGTTTGGTGTTGTGATGAGCGGATATTTTATACGCTTTTTGGGGTTAATTTCATGTAGTTTTTAGTATCTTTTAGTTAGTTTTTAGTATATTTTCATTAGTTTCTGGGCAAAATTCATATTTCTGGACTTTACTATGAGTTTGTGTGTTTTTCTGTAATTTCAGGTATTTTCTAGCTGAAATTGAGGGAGCTGAGCAAAAATCTGATTCAGGCTGAAAAAGGACTGCTGATGCTGTTGGATTCTGACCTCTCTGCACTCGGAATGGATTTTCTGGAGCTACAGGAGTCCAATTGGTGCGCTCCTAATTGGCTGGAAAGTAGACATCTAGGGCTTTCCAGCAATATATAATAGTCCATACTTTGCTCAAGGATAGACGACATAAACTGGCGTTCAACGCCAGTTCCATGTTGCAGTCTGGTGTTGAACACCAGAAACATGTTAGAAGTTGGGGTTAAACGCCCAAAACAGGTTACAACCTGGCGTTTAACTCCAGAAACAGCCTAGGCACGTGTAAAGCTTAAGTCTCAGCCCCAGCACACACCAAGTGAGCCCCAGAAGTGGATTTCTGCACTATCTATCTTAGTTTACTCATTTTCTGTAAACCTAGGTTACTAGTTTAGTATTTAAACAACTTTTAGAGATTTATTTTGTATCTCATGACATTTTAGATCTGAACTTTGTACTCTTTGATGGCATGAGTCTCTAAACTCCATTGTTGGGGGTGAGGAGCTCTGCTGTGTCTCGATGAATTAATACAATTACTTCTGTTTTCCATTCAAACACGCTTGTTTCTATCTAAGATATTTATTTGCACTTCAATATGATGAATGGGATGATCCGTGACACTGATGAGATTTTGGTGAAAAATAAATTTCTCCCAAAACACACAAATCTAACTGGCAAGTGTACCGGGTCGTATCAAGTAATAATAACTCACGGGAGTGAGGTCGATCCCACAGGGATTGATGGATCAAGCAACTTTAGTGGGTGATTAGTTTAGTCAAGCTAACATTGAGTGAATTGTGTGAAGTTGAGCAACAGAAGGTAAAAATTGCAGGGAAATTAAAGTTGCAGAATGTAAATTGGCAAGTAACTTAAAGAACAAGAAATGTAAATTGCAAGAATCTTAAATGACAAGAAATATAAATTGCATTAAATGTAAAGGAAATTGGGAATTGGATTTGCAGAAATTAAACAAGGAGAAGTTAAATTTCAACAAGCAGAGAAGTAAAAGATGGATTTGATTGATTCAGAACCAAAACAGAAATGTAAATAAACATGAAAAGCAATAAACAGAGAATGTAAAATTGGAATTAAGATCTCAGGACCCAAGAGACTAGATAACCAAGTCTAGATCTCAATGCCTTCCTAGATCCAACAAGAACAATTGCAAAGGAAATGTAAATTGCAGAGAAAGTAGATGAAGAACAATTAACAGAAAATTCGATTCAATTAAGCAGTAAAGAAAGCAGAGAGAAATCTCAGAGGGAGAATGAAACAAAACCCTTCAATTCTCCACCCAAGACTCAAAAACAAAGAAAAGAAAATTAAAGAGAGCTCTCAAATCCTCGTGCTCCTTAGTGGAGCCAGCCTTCTCACAAATATGAAAATGATGCCTTATATAGGCTTTACAAAATGAAAATGAAATTCAAAACAAATTACAATTAAAATGAAATTTCTATTCTAACTATCTCTTGTGCCTTTGAGTGGTGTCAATTGGGCCCTTGCTCTTGATGGAATTGGGTTGATAAAGGCCTTGGTTGATTGCTCTTGGAGTTGGAGAAAGATCCATTGTGAACCGGGTTGAAAAACATAAAAGCTTGAGTAAAAGTTTGAGCAAAAGTTAGGGGTCTAACTTTTGCTCTAACTTTTCATATCAGCCCCATTGTTTTGCTGATACCCACGTTGGTGCAAAAGTTAGGGGTCTAACTTTTGCTCCAACGTTGGCCTCCCTTATGCATGTTCATGGCGCCAACTTTGTCCTCTTGTCATGTTGCTAATTTTATGCCCAATATAGACTATCATATAAGGTTGGAAAGCTCTGAATGTCAGCTTTCTAACCCACTTAGAATTACTTCAATTGGACATCTACAACTCAAGTTATGATCATTTGAAGAGGGCATGGTCGCTGGCTTTGGTGTGCAGCGTTTAAGGTAACGTTTGCCTCAAACGTTGGCGAAAACGCCAGTTCTGGAGGCTCAAACGTATTGTCCACCCCATACTATTATACATTGTTGGAAAGCCCTGAATGTCTACTTTCCAATGCCTTTGGATGCACATCAATTGGGGCTCTACAGCTCGAGTTATACTCCATCGAAGGTGCAGAGGTCAAGTGGCCTCACTGCAGGTTGCCACCATGTTCATTTATGCACATTGCGGGGCAGTTTTCTCCCTCAATTTTAGTGTCCACCATGCAGTGCCATATATGCTTGGAAAGCTCTTGATTCCTACTTTCCAATGTTTCTTGAATCACCTCATTTGGAGCTCTGTAGCTCAAGTTATTCTTGTTGGAAGTATACCCCTTCAAGCTGTTGTGGTGTGTGGCGCCAACGTTAGCCACCAAGTTAGGGGGCTAACGTTGGCGCAAACTTTTGCTCCTCCCCTTGTGATTTTCATGTGCCAACGTTAGCCACCAAGTTAGGGGGCTAACGTTGGCGCAAACTTTTGGTGCCCAGGGAGGTTTTCTTCATGCCAACGTTAGCCTCAAAGTTAGGGGGCTAACGTTGGCGCAAACTTTTGGTGCCCAGGGAGGTTTTCTTCATGCCAACGTTAGCCTCAAAGTTAGGGGGCTAACGTTGGGGCTAACTTTTCACCCAAAAGTTTGTGCAAAAGTTTGAGGCTAACTTTAGGTCCAGCTTTTTGCTTCCTGGTTCAATTTCACTTATTCCATTGTCTTCTCTTTACTCCTAGCTATGCCTTCTTGCTTCAACCTTTCTCCAAGCTTTCTTCACCTATCATTAATCAACCAAACACATCAAAGCTATGCTCAAAATCATGAGATATTCATTCTTTCATAATATGTGATAATTATAGCATAAAACCTCATGAAATAGCATGAATTCACACATGGTTGATTAAATCAAAGGAAACATGAAAATCTACCCAATTGGCTTGCTTATGGCTCAAGAAAGTGCATAAAACCTATTGAAAACAAATGAAAAAGACTAGTTAAAATAGGCTAAGATGACTTGTCATCACACACTCATCACCATTCTCAACCTATGAACGCGTGCCTGACAACCACCTCCGTTCTACATTAGATTGAATAAGTATCTCTTGGGTTCCTTAATCAGAATCTTCGTGGTATAAGTCAAAATCCATTGGCAGCATTCTTGAGAATCCGAAAAGTCTAAACCTTGTCTGTGGTATTCTGAGTAGAATTCAAGGATTGAATGACTGTGACGAGTTTCAAACTCACAAAGGTTGGGCGTAGTGACAGACTGATGAGCGGATAATTTATACGCTTTTTGGCATTGTTTTTAGTATGTTTTTAATAGGATCTAGTCACTTTTAGGGATGTTTTCATTAGTTTTTATGTTAAATTCACATTTCTGGACTTTACTATGAGTTTGTGTGTTTTTCTGTGATTTCAGGTATTTTCTGGCTGAAATTGAGGGACTTGAGCAGAAATCAGATTCAGAGGTTGAAAAAGGACTGCTGATGCTGTTGGATTCTGAACTCCCTGCACTCAAAGTGGATTTTCTAGAGCTAGAGAACTCGAAATGGCGCGCTTCCAATTGCTTTGGAAAGTAGACATCCAGGGCTTTCCAGCAATGTATAATAATCCATACTTTGGCCAAGAATAGATGACGTAAACTGGCGTTCAACACCAGCTTTCTACCCAAATCTGGCGTCCAGCGCCAGAAAAGGAGCCAAAACCAGAGCTGAACGCCCAAACTAGCACAAATACTGGCGTTCAACTCCACAAATGGCCTCTGCACGTGCAACACTCAAGCTTAGCCCAAACACACACCAAGTGGGCCCAGGAAGTGGATTTATGCATCAATTACTTACTCATGTAAACCCTAGTGACTAGTTTATTATAAATAGGACCTTTTACTATTGTATTAGGCATCTTTGGTCTTAGTTTTAATCCATTGTTCATCTTAGGAGACTATTGATCACGCTTTAGGGGGCTGGCCATCTCGGCCATGCCTGGACCTTCACTTATGTATTTTCAACGGTAGAGTTTCTACACTCCATAGATTAAGGTGTGGAGCTCTGCTGTTCCTCAAAGATTAATGCAAGTACTACTGTTTTCTATTCAATTCATCTTATTTCGCTTCTAAGATATCCATTCGCACCCAAGAACGTGATGAAGGTGATGATTATGTGTGACGCTCATCACCATTCTCCCCTATGAACACGTGCCTGACAAACACTTCCGTTCTACATGAAATAAGATAGAATGAATATCTCTTAGATCTCTTAACCGAAATCTTCGTGGCGTAAGCTAGAATGATGGCGGCATTCAAGAGAATCCGGAAAGTCTAAACCTTGTCTGTGGTATTCCGAGTAGGATTCGATGATTGAATGACTGTGACGAGCTCCTAACTCGCGATTGCAGGGCGTTAGTGACAGACGCAAAAGGATAGTAAATCCTATTCCAGCATGATCGAGAACCGACAGATGAATAGCCGTGCCGTGACAGGGTGCGTAAGCATATTATTCACTGAGAGGATAAGATGAAGCCATTGGCAAGGGTGATGCCTCCAGACGATTAGCCGTGCCGTGACAGGGCATTGGATCATTTTCCCGAGAGATGACCGAAAGTAGCCATTGACAGTGGTGATGTATCACATAAAGCCAGCCATGGAAAGGAGTAAGACTGATTGGATGAAGATAGCAGGAAAGCAGAGGTTCAGAGGAACGAAAAGCATCTCCATTCGCTTATCTGAAATTCCTACCAATGATTTACATAAGTACCTCTATCCCTATTCTATTATTTATTATTCGAAAACATCATTATCAATTTATATCTGCCTAACTGAGATTTGCAAGGTGACCATAGCTTGCTTCATACCAACAATCTCCGTGGGATTCGACCCTTACTCACGTAAGGTATTACTTGGACGACCCAGTGCTCTTGCTGGTTAGTTGTATCGAAGTTGTGACAAATTATGAATGTATAATCACGATTACGCGTACCAAGTTGCTTTTTAAGATTTATTTTTTATCTAACAATCAATAATTATTCAATGCATGCATACAAATATCATGAGGACTTATCCAAAGGTTGTAATGGGTGATAAACCCATATTTCATGAGTTATTTTGTGCTTAGTTTGAATGATTTATTCAATCCTTCACCCACTTATTCATATTAATTGCATGGTTTTACTTTCCCTTCCTTATTATGTGATGTACGTGAAAAATATATTTCCTAAGCTTTAAAATTAATTATTTTAATTACCTTTATTTCCATTCGATGCCGTGATTAGTGTGTTGAGTAGTTTCAGATTTTCTAAGACAGAATGACTTAAAGGATGGAAAAGGAAACGTACAAAAATGGAAGGAAAGTGCGAAACGGAGTTTTGAAGAAACCGGCATCCACGCGATCGCGTGCCAGGAGCGAAGAAGCAGCGACGTGGCCGCATGACTGACGCGGCCGCGCGACTTGAGCATAGCGCATTCGATGCGGACGCGTGACCGACGCGACCGCGCCACAAGGAAAACTCCAGATGACGCGACCGCGTGACCCACACGGACACGTGACAGAGGCCACGTATCAGAATTTACAAAATACGCCCCCAGCGATTTTTGAAGCCCTTTTGGCCCAGATCCAGGTACATAATACACAAACTAGAGGCTATAAAGTGGGGGAATGCATCCATTCAAAAGGGAGCTCACATTTTTTACTTTCCATGATTTAGATTTAGTTTTGGGAGGGAGATTCTCTCCTCTCTCTCTTAGGATTAGGATTTAGGACTTCTCTTAGTTTTTAAGAATGACTCTCGATCTAGGTTTAATATTTACTTTAATTTATGTTTCTATGCTACTTTTACTTTAATGCTTTTATACGTATCTACAGATGTTGCCCAATTGGCTTATGAATTATTCCATGTTACAGATTATTATTTGAATTAATGATTATTTGAGGTATTTCAGTTTATTATTGTTCTGTTTAATTTAAGTTATTATTGCTTCCCATCTAAGGACATTTTTATTCCAACAATTTTACTTTTTCCATTTTTGGTCTTGGTTAAGAAATTAGCAACTCAACATTATTAAACTCAGCATAATTGATAATCGTTATCTTGCTAATTGAACTGAACTTCAATAATCCCAACTTTTTCTTAGGAAATAAATAGGATTCGAAGGTCAAACTAATTAGTCCCTTGACTTTCCTTTACTTTAGTAAAGGTTAACTAAGCGGAATTAAGATTCAACTTTCACTATTGTTGGGAGGAATAACTAAGTTGGACTTCCAATTTTTCTTACCTTGCCAAAAGTTTGCTTTACAGTATTTATTTATTTTAATTGCCATTTAAATTAATTGTCATATCTACTCTTCACTCTCAACCCCGATTTTACAACCTCCATAACCAATAATAAGAAAATACTTCCCTGCAGTTCCTTGAGAAGACGACCCGAGGTTTAAAATACTCGGTTATCAATTTTAAAGGGGTTTGTTACTTGTGACAACCAAAATGTTTGCACAAAGGGATTTTTGTTAGTTTAGAGACTATATCTACAACGCGATTATTTTTATGAACTTCTTTACTGGCAAAAATCCTAACGTCAAAATGGCGCCATTGCCGGGGAACTGCTAACGTGTGCCTTATTATTGGTTATTGTAAATATTTTTCTTTTACTTGTTTATTTATTTCTGTTTTTCCATTTTATCTTCATTTGCTACCATGAATTCTCACCCCTCTCGCTTTGAGTTTGGTTCTAACTTTGTTGAAGGAAATAGAAGTTACAGATGGAATATGCATCAAGGTCAGACCAATCAAGGATGGATGGAGCCAAGAGGATCTAATCAACCCTTTAGGCAGCAACACCCTCCGAGATATCCTGGACAAAGACCATTCTACCGTGCATACCCAACTGAAAGATATGGTGGACAACCTTGTAATTACTAACAAGCCCCACCCCGTGCATATAAACCATCCTTTCAACATAACCTCGAAACACCACACTCACAAGCTTCTCTTCACCATTCGCCACCATATGATCCTTCCTTACCCCAGTACCAATCCAATCACTCCCAATCACGGCCACTTTCCTATGTATCATGTCCAAGTCCGGCAACCCGAGAAGCAGAGGTTCACCTAAAGAAAACAGTAAATAAACTTCAAACAACCATTCGACAACTGGAGCAAGCAATAATTCAATGGGTTTCTAGGCGCTCAAATACACAAGGATTAGCCACAGCCCCATGTGAACAGTCTAACGAAGAGCGTAGCATGAAGGAGATACCAGAAACCCCAGTGGACAAGACAGAAAATGAATTCGTACTAGAACAAGTAGAAGAAGCTGTCATTGTTCAAGAAGAAGAGTTGGTTGAAGATCTAGGAGACGCTGAACCTCCATGGGAATCCAGAACTGAGGAGAACTCCATCAAGGACGCTACAGTTGATGCTAAGGAGGATATTGTACAATCTCCAAGGCAAGTTATTTATGAAGAATCTGACGGAATAACCCAGGACACAAATTCCCTTGATGATGATAGTCACAAGTCAAATTCTCTTAGTAATAAACTGGCATCCGCAAGTGAATTCTCTGAGGTCGAAGAATCTTCCCCAAGTGAATATGAAGACGATGCGGAGGTAGATTTCTCTCAACCTCCAATCTATGACTCAAGTGATGAGGAAGACATAGAAGACTTTGACCAGGACACAGATACAATTGTAGAACCTTGCAAGGAAGTGGAGGAATTCACAGAAGAGCACAAGGGAGTAGAACTTACAGAACCATCGATTACCACCTAATACAAGCTTCAAGTGGGTACAATCCTTAACCTATAACTTTACTTATTCACTTGAATATGGTTTGCTTGAAACAGATGGCCAGCTTAGAGCTTTTTGCGGCTTTAAGAGTAAGAGGGAAATGGCTCGTACTCAGAGTTGGTGCACAAGGTTCAATAAGGTTCCACGCTTCACCTCGAAGTACACGGATTGGTATCATGGTCAATTGCATGGATCACAGAGAACGTTTGGTCACCATGGTGAGATTCTACTCTTTAAACCGCCCGGATGGAGACATGTAGATCAAGATGGAGGCGGATTTAAAAGCAAGGCTTGGGATCCTGGAGTTTATTCTGACGTTTGTCACCCCGGGAGCCTAATAATCTGTTTGAAGCTGTTCAGAAGCTTTGCATGCCTAGTTTGGGATCCTGGAGGCTATTGGCATTCCAAGCACTGGTGGAGATTTTTGGACGAATTTAAACATAAGCCGGCATAGCAGGAAGCTCCTCAAATGTCCAACTTAAGGACTTTAACTAAAAGTGCTAGGTGGGAGACAACCCACCATGGTATGGTCGCTTCTTTTTCAATTTAATTCTTGTTAATTGCTTTCATTTTTATTTTCTTTTCATTTTACTTTATTGAACCTAGAATCATGCATAGCATTCATATTAATCATTGCATTCTGCATTTATCTTACATATAAAAAAAGGGAGATGCACGACGCGACCGCATGCCCCATGCGATCGCGCATATTGCGAAAACACTGTCCACGCGACCGCGTCACCCACGCGGCCGCGTGCCCTGGAGATCGGCGTTAAGAAGGAGACAAAGAGTTGCGCCGAAACGATGCTGGAGTCGTGCGTCTAGCACAAATTCCAGCGACGCGATCGTGTCATCCCCTCTCCTACCCCTCTCACGCGATTGCGCGACCTACGCGATCGCGTCACCTCCATTTCACCCCCACCACGCGACCGCGTGCCCCACGCGGCCGCGTGCCCCACGCGGCCGCGTGGATTTCAAAATATAACCCCCCTAGATCACGCGAACCCTATTATCGCGCCGCCCCCTGAACTCCCCTCTCTCTCTCTCCCCAACCCTCAACCACCACCACCCAGCCACCATTACCGCTGCACCAACCACCACCGGGAACTGCTGACGATTATGATTTCTGCCAGTAAAGAATGTCATAAAAACAGTCGCATTGTAGATATAGTCTCTAAACCGACAAAAATCCCTTTCGTACAAACGTTTTGGGTGTCACAAGTAACAAACCCCTTAAAAATTGTTAACCGAGTATTCAAACCTCGGGTCGTCTTCTCATGGAACTGCGAGGAAGTACGTTCTTATTATCGGTTATAAAGGTTGTAATTGGGGTTTAGAAGGTGAGAAGCAAGTAATTTAAATGACGAGTGAATTAAATGGCAATTAAAAATAAATAATAACTGTAAAACAACTTTTGGCAAGATAAGGGAAATTAGAAGTCCAACTTAGTTATCCCTCTCAACAATAATGAAAGTTGTATCTTAATTCCACTTAGTTAACCTATGAAGCAAAGGTAAGTCAAGGGACTAATTAGTTTGACCTTTGAATCCTATTTATTTCCTAGGAAAAAGTTGGGATTATTGAAGTTCAGATCAATTAGCAAGATAACGATTATCAATTATGCTGAGTTCGATAATGTTGAGTCACTGATTTCTTAATCAAGACCAAATGGGGAAAAAGTAAATTGCTGGAATAATAAAAGTGTCCTTAGATGGTAAGCAATGGCAACTTAAATCAAAGAGAACAATCATAAACTGAAAAATACCTTAAATATCATTAATTCAAATAGAAATATGTAACATGGAATAATTTATAATTTAAATTATAATAATCAATTCAAATATTGGAATCAAATAAATAAAAGTAAAATTGAAATAAAAGAACATTAAAACCTGGATCCAGAGTTACTCCCAAAACAAGAAAAAGTCCTAATTCCTAAGAGAGAGAGAGAATCTCTCTCTAAACTAAATCTAAATCATGAAAACTAGAAATTGGCGAGCTCTCTCTGAATGGATGCATTCCTCCACTTTATAACCTCTAATCTATGCTTTCTGTACTTGGATCTAGGCCAAAAAGGGCTTCAAAAATTGCTGGGGGCGTATTCTGTAAATTATGATACGTGGCCTCTGTCACGCGTCCGCGTGGGTCACGCGGTCGCGTCATCTGGAGCTTTTCCTTTCCACGCGGTCGCGTCAGTCACGCGTCCGCGTCGTGGGTGTTCTACTCAAGGCGCGCGGTCGCGTCAGTCATGCGGCCGCGTCGCTGCTTCTTTGCTTCTTGCACGCGATCGCGTCGTCCATGCGATCGCGTGGATACCAGTTTCCTTAAAGCTCCGTTTTGCCTTCTCCTTCCATTTTTGTATGTTTCCTTTTTTCATCCTTTAAGTCATTCAACCTTAGGAAATCTGAAGCCACTCAACACACTAATCACGGCATCGAATGGAAATAAAGGTAATTAAAATAATTAATTTTTTTAAAGCTTAGGAAACATGTTTTTCACAATATGACATAATAAGGAAGGGAAAGTAAAACCATGCAATTAATGTGAATAAGTAGGTGAAGAGTTGAATAAATCACTCTAATTAAGCACAAAAGAACTCATGAAATATGGGTTTATCAACCGCCGACCACCCACCACCGCCGTCAACCCCCAGCCGCAACCAACCCCCTCTTCTTTCTTCCTATTTCTTCTTCCTCCCTCCTCCCCCGCCACTGCCCCCCCCTCCGCGCCACCACACGCCGCCGCCACCGTCCAACCACAACCCCCCTTTCAACCAGCAACACCACCCCTTTTCCCCTCCCTTTCCCTACCCCCATCACTCTCTCCTTTCCCCTGCCGAACAGCCGCGCCACCGTGCCCACCACCGCCAGCCACCGTGCCAACCACCGGACACCACCATCACTACCACCCAACCACCTACCTGCCTACTCTCCTTATTCCGCCTTTCAGGTTCTGCAACACGCAATCCCTTTTATCCGTTCGTAGTTCTTCTTATTTTTTTTTCCGTTTCTGTTCATAATTAGGATAGATAGTCTTGCATGTTGTAGTGGATTTTAGGTTGTTAGGTAGCCTAGGCTGTGGTTAGTGGCTCTAAGTCTATTTTTTTGCACTGTTCTTGCTTTTGTTTTATCATATTTGCAAATCTGCTGTTGCTGTAATCTTGTTCATATGATGTATTTCTTGTATATTGTTGCTCTTTACATTGAATTTTCATGTTTATATTATATATATGTACCTGCAGCTTGACTTTTTAATTCATATGAACTGCTTTGATTGTTGTTTATTTTCCGGGATAATCCCATTTTAGCCAGAATGCTGCCCAAATTTCTATAAAAATGTTTCGGTTTGGCAATTTGAACTCTGTTTTCCACTGCTTTAACCAAACCATTTCATAATTGCCAAGGCATGCTTTCTTATCTTTTTTGGTTTCCTAGTTTATAAACTGCATTTGTGATGTTTTGATTCCAATTTTTGCTTTCTTTATATCTATTTGAATTAGCATCTACTTGCTTTTCTTGTTTGGTTATGAGTCACTATAGTTCCTACCTGTGAATCCTTGTTACATGGAATATTTTCTTTATGCCACTTACCTTAACCCACTTTTTACTGACTCACTAATTTTAATTTACTGACTTCTTTTTCAAATTCTCACCATACTAACCTTTTAAAATATCTTTTCTGATTTTTCACTTTCCTCTAACTTTCTAACCATGGCATAATGACAATTTTTCCATTTAACTTAAATTCTGATACATTTTGGATTGTAACTTCTTCCTTTCAAACTTTTAAACTACTATACAATCCTTAATACACATTTACTTAACTCATTTACCTCATTCAATTTCTCCCATGCCACTTTGTGTTTTCTTTGCCTATATGCCTACTTGCTTTCCTATTTTTATATATCCTGGTTTTCCATTTTTCAGGATGTCTGCCCCACAGAGGAAAGGAAAAGGCAAGGCTACTGGCAAGTGCAAGAGAGGAGATTCCTCCCATTCCATCATTGACCTAATGCATGATTCCTCATGGCGGGAGAAGAACTTTACACAGCAGGAAAAAGCTGACCAGCTGCTCCCTACAAATGATTCAATAAAATTTGCAAACCGATATTGGGAGCTGAAGTATCCGGCATTTGCAAATTCCAGGAATCTATACCTGGAGAGAACTCTGAAGATTCCAGAAGCACTCCAGCAGTACACCACTGAGCAAATCAAGCAAAGAGGCTGGTTCTTTCTGGAGAGAGCACTGACAGAGGTCAATACATCTTGGGTTCGGGAATTCTACTGCAATTACTACATCACTACCCTAGATGCAGTGAACCTGAGAGGAAAGCAAATTCTGGTCATTGAGGAGGCCATAGAGGACATTCTCCGGCTCCCAGCCAAGTTCGATCAGCTTGATAGTTATAAAAAGGCTGAGGAGGACATGCGCCTGATGAGGTTTGATTGGGATGCTGTGAAGGCACGGATAGCTCTCGACCCAACTGTTACTTGGGAGATGGGTCAGGACACCACCATGCCTAGAGGGATCAAGAGGGCATACTTAAATGATGAGGCTCGGTTATGGCACCAGATCTTGAGCAACTATGTGATGCCGAGTACTCACGAGACGGAGATCCCAGCTGCTATGATTACCCTCCTATGGTGTGTGATGGAGGGTAAGGACCTTTATCTACCACGCTTTATCCGGCATTATATGGCCAGGGTCCACGTCCAAGGCACCCTCCCTTTTCCGTATCTGGTTACACAGCTAGGCCGTTGAGCTGACGTGCCATGGGAGGATGCCGATGAGAGACCACCAGCGGCGGACTGCAGGAAGATCATTCCTCACAGCAGGAACTTCCTAGCTTTGGGCTACAGACCACCATCCTTCACTGCTACTGATGAGACAGCCCCACCGTCTGCTGGACCCTCTTCATCTACGGCTGCCCCTGCTACCACCACTGCACCTCCACCTGCCTCTGAGCCCGTATACCGCCTCGTGCACTGCCTATTCCGACAGCTTGATCAGATAGAGCGCCGTAACCGATGCCGGTATGAGAGATTGGAGCGTCGCAGCTAGCGACGCTATTCACATCTAAAGCTGATGATCCGACAGGGTGGTGACATCCCCTCCGAGCCCGACACACCATCAGAGCCATCAGAGGAGGAGGAGGATGAGCCCCAGGAGGAGACCCATCCGCAGGCAGGCACAGAGCAGGCTGCACCACATTAGGAGGTTACGCATCAGATCGAGGCTGCAGATCCGGAGATCCCGATCCAGTCAGCACCGCCTCTACAGCAGCCAGACCCTCAGCCCACCACCACCACAGAGCCTCCAGCTACCATCCCTACCAGTGATGACACCCCTTCACACCCGGCTTGACTGAGCATCAGGGACGATGCTTCATTTTAAGTGTGGGGAGGTCGCCATCTCTGGCATTTTATTTTGGTGAACCACTACATCTCTTTTTTTCTTTTATTTTGGATATTTTTCTATATTTTTCTTTTTACTGTTATTTTCTGAGTACTTATACATTGCTACTTTTATGTATTTTTACTCTATTTCTACATTTTGCAATTTTAGTTCATATTTTTAGTTATTTAGTTTAGTTTGCAATTCTGACTTATTAGTGGATTAATTAGTATAGTTTATCCTTTTTAGCATAAGATAGCATAGTTAAATTGAAAAATATAAAAAGGAAGTAAGCTAGGAAATTGAACATAACAGATTTAAATCCATAAACCTTGTATATATAGCATTACATCATATAGTTAAGTTGACAACATTTCATCAAGGAGGAACATTAAAACTTTAAAGGCTACCCTAAATAATTTTTTTATCAGAATAATGGGAATTTTTAACTAAACCTGCATAATTTCATTCCTGTGTGTTTCGCTTCTTTCTATTCTGATGTTCTTTACTTTGCTTTAATCTATATGTCCAATTATAGAATATAGAATCTAGATACATACCAAAAGAATGATTAAGGCCATCATTTGATTTTAGCTCACTTACCCCAAAATAACCTACCTTTCACATTACCCTTGTTAGCCCCCTTGAGCCTTTAAAATCCCTTTTATTCTATTTAGCCACACTACTAGCCTTAAGCAGAAAAACAAAATAAAATCCCAAGTTGAATCCTTGGTTAGCTTAAGATAGAAAATTATGAATAGATTAAAATGTGGGAAACCTATTGGGAACATGGATGATAGAAACAAAAGGTAGAAAAGTTAAAAGAAATAAAATAAAATTTGGGAAGCATGCTCATGAGAAATCAAAGTGATTCAATTACCATGTGCAAAAAAAAAGTTATTTTTTAGCATTTAATAAAAGGGGATACAAAAGAATTCCCCAATGCAAAATAAAAGCAATGCACATGGGACAAAAATATGTATGTGAGGTGAGATCCTAGTCTAATTAAGGATTCACTTATCAGCTCACTTAGCCTTATACATATATCCTTACCTTTACCTTGGCCCCATTACAACCTTAATTAAAGACCTCATGACTTTTGGTATGACTGTGCTCTATAATTGTTGATTGGTTAGATGAAGAACAAAGTTATAGAAAGTAAGAATAAAAAGAAAAGTAGAGTGAATAAACCCAATAAACACTGAGTGACTAGAGGGTAAACACAAAATCCAGTGAGGATTCAATAACTCATCAACATATATCTGTGCTTAATTTACTAATTGTTTTGCAAGTTTGTACAATATTTTTATTTCCCATCTCATTCGCTAAAATGCTTTATTATTTAAGGGTTGGCTATATATATATATATATATATATATATATATATATATATATATATATATATGACTCCTTGAGAATGTGAATTAATTTGACTACATGTAAGCTTTATATATGAGTGGATAAATTGATATTGCATGACTCATTTAGGTAGACGCATTTAGAATAGGTTGCATTGCATAACATTCCACCACTTTAACCTTACATTATTCTTTACCTTGGATTTAGCATGAGGACATGCTATTGTTTAAGTGTGGAGAGGTTGATAAACCCATATTTCATGAGTTATTTTGTGCTTAGTTTGAATGATTTATTCAATCCTTCACCCACTTATTCATATTAATTGCATGATTTTACTTTCCCTTCCTTATTATGTGATGTACGTGAAAAATATGTTTCCTAAGCTTTAAAATTAATTATTTTAATTACCTTTATTTCCATTTGATGCCGTGATTAGTGTGTTGAGTAGTTTTAGAATTTCTAAGACAGAATGACTTAAAGGATGGAAAAGGAAACGTACAAAAATGGAAGGAAAGTGCGAAACGGAGTTTTGAAGAAACTGGCATCCACACGATCGCACGGACAACGCGATCGCGTGCCAGGAGCGAAGAAGCAGTGACGCGGCCGCATGACTGACGCGGCCGCACGACTTGAGCATAGCGCATTCGATGCGGGCGCGTGACCGATGCGACCGCGCCACAAGGAAAACTCCAGATGACGTGACCGCGTGACAGAGGCAACGTATCAGAATTTACAGAATACGCCCCCAGCAATTTCTGAAGCATTTTGGCCCGGATCCAGGTACATAACACACAGACCAGAGGCTATAAAGTGGGGTAATGCATCCATTCAAAAGGAAGCTCACATTTTTTACTTTCCATGATTTAGATTTAGTTTTGGGAGGGAGATTCTCTCCTCTCTCTCGTAGGATTAGGATTTAGGACTTCTCTTAGTTTTTAAGAGTGACTCTCGATCCAGGTTTAATATTTACTTTAATTTATGTTTCTATGCTACTTTTACTTTAATGCTTTTATTCGTATCTACAGATGTTGCCCAATTGGCTTATGAATTATTCCATGTTACAGATTATTATTTGAATTAATGATTATTTGAGGTATTTCAGTTTATTATTGTTCTCTTTAATTTAAGTTATTATTGCTTCCCATCTAAGGACATTTTTATTCCAACAATTTTACTTTTTCCCTTTTTGGTCTTGGTTAAGAAATTAGTAACTCAACATTGTTAAACTCAGCATAATTGATAATCGTTATCTTGCTAATTGAACTGAACTTCAATAATCCCAACTTTTTCTTAGGAAATAAATAGGATTCGAAGGTCAAACTAATTAGTCTCTTGACTTTCCTTTACTTTAGTAAAGGTTAACTAAGCAGAATTAAGATTCAACTTTCACTATTGTTGGGAGGAATAACTAAGTTGGACTTCCAATTTCTCTTACCTTGCCAAAAGTTTGCTTTACAGTATTTATTTATTTTAATTGCCATTTAAATTAATTCTCATATCTACTCTTCACTCTCAACCCCGATTTTACAACCTCCATAACCAATAATAAGAACATACTTCCCTGCAGTTCTTTGAGAAGACGACCCGAGGTTTAAAATACTCGGTTATCAATTTTAAAGGGGTTTGTTACTTGTGACAACCAAAACGTTTGCACGAAAGGATTTTTGTTGGTTTAGAGACTATATCTACAACGCGACTGTTTTTATGAACTTCTTTACTGGCAAAAATCCTAACGTCAATGGGGCTAGGGTCAAGGTAGGATGCATATGGTCAAGTGAGCTTGAAATTTGAATCTTTGATTAACTTAAACTTTCCACCTAACCTATGACAACCTATATAATTTAAAGCAAACCTAACTACCCATTCTTCTTTTTTTCATACACTCATGTATTCTATTTTTTTTGAGTAAAGTATCGTTTTTGTCCCCAACGTTTAGGGTAAGTCCTATTTGTGTCCCTAACGTTTAAATCGTCCTATTTATATCCTTAACGTTTATAAAAGTGATTCAATGTTATCCTACTATCAATTATACTAACAAATCGGATTATATTTTTCAATTATTCTCACTTGGATGTATTCATTCTCAATTAGGTCTCACTTGGATGTGTTCGATCTTAATATTATACCCACTATTTGTGTTTAGATTCAATTATGTCCCAAAAAAGTGAATTATATAAATGTTGTAAGAATTAGTTTCAACATTTGATAAGCTATTTTTCGGAGTAGATCATCGATTCTATCCCAGACATTTGTATTCTAACTTCAAGAAGAGATTTTTAAAACTCAAACTAAAGCGCTCATGATGTGTAATTGATGGCAGGATAACATTGAATCACTTTTACAAACGTTAGGGATACAAATAGGACGATTTAAATGTTAGGGACACAAATAAGATTTACCCCAAATGTTGGGGACAAAAATGATACTTTACTCTTTTTTTTTATCACCACACATATGCATTGATTATTATTGAACTTTACTTTGGGGCGTTTTGTCCCCTTTTTATTGCTTTTCTTTTTCTATCTTTTCCTTTTTTTGTATTTTTCTTTTTATTTTTCTCATTCATTCTTTTTTTTCTATATATTTTTTTCAAGATAAAATATATACAAGAGTATCAATGCATATGATTTAACATTTAATTAATACATGAATATATACCCAATTCCCAATATTTTCAATAGAAATACAAAAACACTCTTTTATCTCAACCCAATGTTCCCAAACTTGAATGAAAACACCCTCACTAGTCTAAGCTAATCAAGGATCCAAACAAGGAACATTTATTATTTTTCGCTTTAAGGCTTGTAATGTGCTAAAATTAAGAACAAATGGGTTTAGCATAGGCTCAAAGTTGGCTAACAATGGAAGAAAAAAGGTAGGCTATTTGGGTAAGTGAGCTATTTGACACAATAGCCTCAATCATATAAGTGCATTCATACACAAAATAATGGACATAAAGAATCAAACAAATCAAAGATTGCAGTCATAGAAAGAGAATAATACACACAAGAATGAAAAATAGTGGTCATATAATGTAACCACATAATTAGGCTCAAAACTCACATGCTTATGTGTTCTTAGCTCAAAAACATGATCCACGATATATAGTTCAAGCAAGTTCTAATTTTTTTTAAATCAATTGGTGGGTGCCCTATAGATAAAATCCTTGGAAAACTTCATTATTTTGACTAAGCTTATTATATATATATATATGCAAAATAAGAAAATGCATCTAAAACTTCCTAAAATACCTAAAAAATAAAATGCAAAAGTGTTGGGATTAAATTTGTCACCCAAAAAACGCCGACTGGTCGAACAACCTCCCCATACTTAAAAGTTTGCACCGCCCTCGGTGCATTCAAAGATGAGCAAGGGGGTACGACGACTTTCTGGATTGCCGCCTTCAGCTAGTGAATCAACTGGCTGCTGCATATTCTTTCTCCTGCTTCCGTTTTTGCTTATGGTGACTTATCCTGAAAGTAGAAAACAGGATATAATGAGACAGGTAAATACAAAAGTAAGGAAGCGTAAATTGTTGGAATGAGGTAAGAACCACTAGAATGGAGTGAGTGAATTAGTGTGACATTGATAAAGACAAATGTGTAAATTCTAAATGGGGAACCATTTAGAACACACACACTAGCATAGAGAGCTATGTCACAATTACACAAAAGAAGGGTGCACTTCACTCATTTTAGTGTGCTTGAAATACTCTAAAGGAAACTTGTAGGTTAAGACAACCAAACAAGGAATAAAGAAGCATAAAAGCATTCAAGCAAAAATCAAGCAATTGTGAATTGGATAATGAATGGGCATTGATTGATGTACAAGTAAACTTAATAAACCAACTGAAATATATAGCTCACACATCAAACAATGACACATATTGAAGTTTGTTTGCAACACCTAAGTGACATAGAGGTGGAACACATGGGTGCTATGGAACTTAGAAAAAGAGATATAAGAGTTAAAATCAATCACATAGCAAGCATGGTCCACAAAGCTTTTCAAAGCTCAAAAATATGTTACTGGGTAAGCTTTCGATCCAATTCCACAATTCCAAAATCTCAATACATAAAATAGGTGATGTGAGTAAGGTAAACCATAACAAGCATCACCTAAAAAAAATGCATCGATAATGTACAGTTGCCTAACAATGGATGATGAATGCATGGTGGCCAAAACATGCAATTCAAAAGAGTTACGATGCATGAAGGCAACGTTATACACTTGGTATTCAAAAATGTTAAGCATGAAAAGTTCAAAGCCAAGTAACAAAATATAACTCAACAATGAATCCCAACAATGAAAATTAACAATAATGATGTTAAAATAACATCTTATTGATGTGTGGAAAACGATCCAACACAAAACTCACCGCCAAGTGTACCGGGTCGCATCAAGTAATAATAACTCACGTGAGTGAGGTCGATCCCACAGGGATTGAAGGATTGAGCAATTTTGGTTTAGTGGTTAATTTAGTCAAGCGAACAAGAGTTGATTTGAGTGATTTGTATCCAACAGAAGTAAAATGCATGAAATTCAAAGGGAGAGGGATAATTGACAATAATTTAAAGTGCAGAGAAAGTAAAGAAGCTGAATCTTAAAGTGCAAGTAATATAAATTGTAGAAACTTAGATTGCAAGAAATGTAAATTACTTGAATTATAAAAGGAATTGGGAATTGGGATTGCAGAAATTAAATAGGGTAAAGTAAATTGCAACAAGTAGGAAAGTAAAAGGTGAATTGAATTGAAGTAGATCTCAAACGTGGGCACAAACTTGAGCTCTTCCCATGGTGGTTTTGCTGCCTTCTGCTATCCCCTTTCTTCAACCTTCCTCCAAGCCTTTTGGTCACCTGTCATCAATCAACAAACGCATCAAAGCTATGCTAAAATCATGAGACTTCTTTTCATTCGTGACATATAAGCAATTATAGCACAAAACCTCATGAAAATGCATCAAATTACTCATGGTTGATTGAATCCAAATATACATGACTTTCTACCCAAATGGCTTGTAACTCAAGAAAGTGTATAAAACCTATTAAAAACAAAGGAAAAAGACTAGTAAAACTAGGCTAAGATGCCTTGGCATCACAACACCAAACTTAAATCTTGCTTATCCCCAAGCAAGCATCAAACATAAGAGAGAATGACATGAAATAGAGAAGTGTGCATATCCTTATTGAGCATATAGTTGAATTTAGTCCATGGGGTTTGTATGCAGACAATGGTGGTTCATTTATTGCTTGCTGTTACATAAGAGATGTTTCTTCAAAGGTTTACTAAGTTTGCTGCTTTAAGGCTTTACTTTGGCTTGTTCCCTTGCTAACTTTTCCTTCTTTGTTTTGCTCAGAGAGCTTATTATTCTTTGAAGGCTTGGTGGCAAATGTTGCAGCAGCCTTTGGCTTAATTTTTGCTCAACATTCCTTCACCACAGACACATGGCTCACCCTTTTCTTCCTAGGATCATTGATTCCCAGCATCTCTTTGGATAACTAAGTCTTTTGTAGCTAGGTTGCTCTTTATTGTGGACTTTCAGTTGGCAATCCCAAATCAGTTGATCTAAGTAGCCAAGTTTTGAAATACTCCTCAGAACTTACTTGTCCAAGCATATCCTAATACAAAAACACCACAAGCATGTGTCCTAGGGTCCAAGCTATTGGTGCCTAGCCTTATTGTTTATTTTCTTTGCCATTTTTGGCTTTTTCTCTTTCTTTTTCTTTCTGTTTTATTTCATTCTCGAGGGATTTTTAATGATACAAGCCTTTATAACAGCAAACTAGTTCATTCTTCAAAGAACATATCATTATGCAGCATTTATTTTATGAGCCATGCATTAAATCAACAAATACCACCACTAACTTCTATTCTTACTTATGCAACATTGGATATTTACTTCCTAGTTCAAGCATTTCTCTTTTATTGAGTTAAAAAGGCACAGGGGACAAAGCATGCATTTAATCAAGTGAAAGTGAACACACAAGCATACACTTAAGCTAGCATACTTATTTCAACTAGAACACTCAAGATGCAAAATGACTGAACTAACAGTTACTGTTGCGATCGTTACATTCAAAATTCCAAATTAGAACAGTTCAATGCTGATAGAATTAAGTGACAATACAACCTCTTGGTGGCTTCTTCTTCTTACTCTCAGCTGATGGTATGTAGCCCTTCCAAGAGAGTGATTGAATTCCTGCAAAGTTCATGGAAGTTTCTTGGCTCTCAAGCCCTTGGGTAACTGGTTAGTGTGCAGGATTTTCTTGTAGGCTTTTGAACTTACTTTGGTGTATGAACACCAAACTTAGTTCCTTGTCACCTTTCTCATGCATCAAATTAAATATATGTGAAATCCTCCTATCTTTGTTAAAAACAATAAAACTAAAGACTAGAAAATGGACACTCGTTAAGTAACTTCTCTGATTGCTTGGAGCTAGCGATTTTTTATGCAGAAAGTGAGAATGTGCTTTTAATTGAGATTTTGGTGGAACACCAAACTTAGAATTCTTCATTCTCCCTTAAATTGTTTTGGTGTGCAACACCAAACTTAGCTCCTTGCAATATAGATAAAGCTAATTAACATTTTTATTAAAATAGCTATGAAAAGAAAACTACCTCAGGTTGGGTTGCCTCCCAACAAGTGCTTCTTTATTGTCACTAGCTTGACATCTTGTTCTTTGATCATGGAGGCTGAAAAGCATAGTGCCTTAGCTTTTCTCCTCTTATTGTGAACTTCCTTCCAGTCTCCTCTTTGATGATTTCTAGGTGTTCAAGTGAAAGGATCTGGTTCACAGTATAGTACTCAGATAATGGTGGACACACCTTCATCGGTTGGGTGTTCAACATCACTTTATCCCCTGGTGAGAAGCCTTCAGTGGGGATTTTCTTGTTTCTCCACCCTTTTGGCCTCTTCTTCTTCTCTTCTTTCTCAGGAGATAAGTCATGGCTTGGTGGTTCTTTATCTGGAGTTTTGCGGTTCTCATCTGGAGGTTTTAGATCTAGTTCCTCCTTGATTTCTTTGGTCTGTTGCACCATCTCTACTTCTTTCAAGCATGAGTTTAAAAACCTTGGAGTTGACTCCTTCTTTGAGCTATGATATCTAGCCTTATCCTTCTTGCATTCTTCTTCTTGAGTGGGCTCATGTAAAGTCTTAAAGACATGAAATGCTAGATGCTCATCATGCACTCTTAGCAATAGTTTCCCCTTTTCAACATCTATCAATGTGCTGCCCGTAGCTAGGAAAGGCCTCCCCAGAATGATGGGAGTGTTAGGGTCCTCCTCCATATCCAGGATGACAAAATCAGCTGGGAGAAGGAATTTCTCCATTTTT
Organism: Arachis hypogaea; assembly: GCF_003086295.3. Taxonomy (NCBI): domain Eukaryota; kingdom Viridiplantae; phylum Streptophyta; class Magnoliopsida; order Fabales; family Fabaceae; genus Arachis; species Arachis hypogaea. The sequence continues at coordinate 52,176,737 of NC_092049.1, forward strand.
ACCAGCACATTCTCTACAACTCCAAGTGCTTGCTGAATGGACTTGTCAGCCATTTGAAGAGCTATTCGAGTGGGTTTTAGCTAAAAAATTTGAAGCTTCCTCATAAGAGATAGAGGCATCAAGTTTATGCTTGCACCAAGGTCACAGAATAATTTCTCAATAGTTATGTTTCCTATGGTACAAGGTATATAAAACCTTTCAGGATCATCCTTCTTCTCTAGTAGACCTATTTGGAGAATAGCACTACACTCCATTGTCATTTCAACAATCTGTCCTTCTTTCAAGGGTCTTTTCTTTGTTAGCACTTCTTTCATAAATTTGGTATATAATGGCATCTGTTCAAGTGCTTCTAAGAAAGGAATATTGATGCTGAGTGTCTTGAATATGTCCAGGAACTTTGAGTATTGCTTATTCTCGTTTTCTTTTTTGAACCTCTGAGGGTATGGAAGTTTGGAGACATATGGCTTCACCCATTCCTTCTTCTCTTGTAGTTGTGTTTCAAAGATGTCCTTATCTCTCTTTGAGCTTTTTGCATTATTGGTCTTTCTATCCTCTTCACTTCTCTCTTCTGTCTCTTCTTGTGGAACTTGTCTGTTGTGTTCTTCCTGATTGATGGCTTCCTTCTCACTTTCCACTATGATTGCTTTGCACTCCTCCCACATTGTAGCTTTTCCTTTGTCCCTTGGGTGGTCTTGAGTGGCATTAGGGGATGCATTTAATTGCTTTTCACCCATCTCAACAATTTTTTTAGCTATTTGTTCCATATGCATCTCAGGATTTCTAATTGAAGCTCCTTAGTTTTTACTTGTTATGGCTTGATCTTTTCTTGCTGCTTCCTGATCTTGTCTTGCCATCTCTTGATTTTTCATGAGTTTCTCCATCATTATCTTTCGGTGCTTCATCATCTTTTCCATCAATATCTCCAAGTTGGAGATCCTTTGAGTGTCTTGTGATGTTTGTGGCTAGTTGTGGGGTGTTGAAGGTTGTTGCTGGAAATTGTTTGAACCATTTACGAGGGTATTTTGTGGGTGGAATGTGGATTTGGACAAGTTATTCTGGTAGTTTTGTGAGTCGTTATGGGGTTGGTGATATGTGTTTTGTGAATTTTTGAATTGGTTAGTGTTATTGGATGAATGGTTATGGTTGTTTGTGTTGCTGAGGCTGCCAGAGTTGAAGTCCCTTTGTCCTTGATTCTGATGCTCATCCCACCTTGAATTAGAATGAGTCTTCCAGGGTGTCTTGTGTGCATCACCATAAAAATTGTGTTGAAATGAACTTGAAGTGTTATTCATGTATTGCACATGCTCAGGGCTTTGTTGCTCATAATTGAATGTCCCAAAACTTTCTTCAGATTGTTTCCACCCATGTGAGGTTTGAGATTGGCTTTGTGTATTTACTGCAGCGATTTGCAGTCCATCAATTTCTTAGCCATCTGCTCAAATTGTTGCTGAATTTGTTGATGCATCACTTTGAAGATGGTATCCACACCTTCCAGCTCCAATACACTCCTTCTCTGGGCTGGTTGGCGTTGTCTTTGATGAGCAAAAAAATATTGATTATTTGCCACCATGTCTATGAGGTTCTAAGCTTCTTCAGCTGTCTTCATGAGTTGCATTGAGCCTCCTGCTGAATAGTCAAGTGCCTCTTGAGCTTTTATTGCCAGTCCTTCATATTTGGACTTTATCCCATTCATTAAACATATCTGGTGGACACTTCCTGAGTAAAGCTTTGTATCTCTCCCATGCTTCATACAATGACTCTCCATCCATCTGAGTAAATGTTTGGACCTCTGTTTTGAGCCTGATGATCCTTTGAGGAGGATAAAACTTGGCTAAGAACTTGCTCACTAGATCCTCCCAATTGTTGATGCTTTCTCTTGAAAATGACTCCAACCATTGAGTAGCTTTGTCCCTCAGGGAAAATGGAAACATCAACAATTTGTAACTGTCAGGATGCACACCATTGGTCTTCACTGTGTCACATATCCTCAGGAAGGTGGATAGGTGCTAGTTTGGATCTTCCAAGGGGCCTCCTCCATATCAACAGTTGTTCTGCACCAAGGTGATGAGTTGGGGCTTCAATTCAAAGTTATTTGCATCGACATTTGGGGTAAGGATGCTACTCCCACAATGCCTTGGATTAGCAAATGTATATGAAGCCAATACTCTCCTTTGGGGCTGACCATTGTCGTTGGCCACTCCCACTTGTGGATTTGTTGGATTTTCCTCCATTTCTTGGTTCTCTTCTCAGCCTCCAAAGTGTTTTAGGATCAAAAGGTGTGGATTCATCGCTTCTTCTTCCTGACCTAAACACAACACTAGGAACCAGAATTAAACACTCTATTGCTAAAGTGAAGTTAGTGTTAGCTTAGGCAAAAATTCAAATAGTTAGTATGCTTAGTCAAAAGAAAAAGAAAAAGTGCTTAATCTAAACCACCACCTTACTTAATCATTGTAAATCTAATCAATTTCCGGCAACGGTGCCAAAAACTTGATGTGTGGAAAACGATCCAACACAAAACTCACTGGCAAGTGTACCGGGTCGCATCAAGTAATAATAACTCACGTGAGTGAGGTCGATCCCACAGGGATTGAAGGATTGAGCAATTTTGGTTTAGTGGTTAATTTAGTCAAGCGAACAAGAGTTGATTTGAGTGATTTGTATCCAACAGAAGTAAATTGCATGAAATTCAAAGGGAGAGGGATAATTGACAAGAATTTAAAGTGCAGAGAAAGTAAAGAAGCTAAATCTTAAAGCGCAAGTAATATAAATTGTAGAAACATAGATTGCAAGAAATGTAAAAAACTGAATCTTAAAGTGCAAGAAATGTAAATTGCTTGAATTATAAAAGGAATTGGGAATTGGGATTGCAGAAATTAAACAGGGAAAAGTAAATTGCAATAAGCAAGAAAGTAAAAGGTGAATTGAATTGAAGTAGATCTCAAACAGAAAAGTAAATTAGCTTGAAGAAGCATTCAACAGATGAATTAAAAGGAAATTCCAGATCTCAGGGGTCAAGAGACTAGAAAACTAAATCTAGATCTCACTACCTTCCTTGATCCAATTCAGAAATCAATTGCAAGTTAATTTAAAATCAAACAGTAGAAGAAATAAATTCAAATCTCAATTTCTCCAATGGTGCAGTGAAAGAAAATAGAGAGAGATCTCAAGGTGAGATTGAGACAGAATTTCCTCAATTTTCAACACCCAAGACTCAAGTAAAGCTTTGCAGAAAAGAAAACAAGAAAACCCAGAGGAGATGAGAACTCAGTTCCCCTCCCAATTCTTCAGGATCCAAATAAAAGCTCTCCAAATTACAATTTAAAATTCTAACAGAAGTGAAAAATTTAAAAGTAAAAGTTGCCGTCCCTTTCTAAATCAAACTAACTTCTATTTATACACTTTCTTCTAATGGTCTTGAAGCCTTAAATTTGGGCCTTGGCCTTGATGGAATTGGATTGAAGATAGCCTTAGTTGGTTGCTCTTGGACTTGGAAAGAAATCCGTTTGCAATTTGGACTTTGGAGCCTTTAAGTTTAAGTCAAAGTTTGAGGCAAACTTTAACTCAAACGTTGTAGTGTTAAAAATTATGCAGAACGGTGCTTTTCTATCACTCACGTTTGAGTTCACATTTGAGGTCAAACGTGAGCTCAAACGTGCTCCCTCCAAGCCAATGTTGCAGCTAACGTTTGTCCTCAAGTTTGAGGCAAACGTTGGAACAAACTTTATGTCCCCCTGGTATAGTAATTGTGCCAACGTTTGACCTCAAGTTTGAGGCAAACATTGGCGCAAACGTTAAGCCCTCCCTGGTGTATTTGTGAGCCAATGTTTGACCTCAAGTTTGAGGCAAACGTTGGCGCAAATGTTGCTTCCTGCAGGGTTAGTTTTTGAGCCAACGTATGACCTCAAGTTTGAGGCAAACGTTGGCACAAACTTTGGCTCCTCCTGGGTATATTTTTGTGCCAACGTTTGACCTCAAGTTTGACGCAAACGTTGGCGCAAACTTTGGCTCCTCCTCGGTATATTTTTGTACCAACGTTTGACCTCAAGTTTGAGGCAAACGTTGGCGCAAACTTTGGCATCTCCTGGGTTCTTTCTTAAGGCAACGTTTGACCTCAAGTTTGAGGCAAACGTTGGCACAAACTTGAGCTCTTCCCAGGGTGATTTTGCTGCCTTCTGCCATCCCCTTTCTTCAACCTTCCTCCGAGCCTTTTGGTCACTTGTCATCAATCAACAAACGCATCAAAGCTATGCTAAAATCATGAAACTTCTTCTCATTCTTGACATATAAGCAATTATAGCACAAAACCTCATGAAAATGCATTAATTTACTCATGGTTGATTGAATCCAAATACACATGAATTTCTACCCAAATGGCTTACTTGTAACTCAAGAAAGTGTATAAAACCTATTAAAAACAAAGGAAAAAAACTAGTAAAACTAGGCTAAGATGCCTTGGCATCACTTATCAATATTCAGCAACAATACATAGCAAACAAGATTAATAATCCAACACTTATAATAAAAAATGGAAAATTAAACAAAAATCAAACTAACTAAATAACTAACTAACTAACCAACAATTAACAACTAAAGAAAATAACGGTAGATGGTGAATGGTAGTGTTGTATAATGGTTGAAGGAGAGAAAGAAAAGAAAAGAAGAGAGAAGAAGGAAAAAAATGGAAAAAAAGAGAAGAAAAGAAGAGAGTGAAACAAGGAAGGGGTGTCATACGTACGCGTGAGTGGAAGAAGTGTGGTGCGATGCGTACGCATGGGTTACGTGTACGCGTGATGGTCAAATTAGAGAGGCGACGCGTACGCGTGGTTTGATTTTGCGTTAGCGGCACAATTCCAGCCAAAAATGCACGAAACTCTTTGGTTTTTGTATGGGAGCATGAAAAATTGGATGTCATGCGTATGCGTGATGCACGGAAACTTGTCCCTTAACAAATCTCCCTCGGTAAGTATACCGAATTGTCGTCAAGTAAAAACTCACAGTAGAGTGAGGTTGAATTCCACAGGGATTGATTGGTCAAGCAACTTTAATTGGAAGAATGTTCTAGTTGAGCTAAGCAGAAAGTGAGTTGAGAATTGCAGGAAATTAAATAGCGGGAAAGTAAATAGCAAAAAATAAATGACGGGAAGTAAATTGCAGAATCTTAAATGGGGAAGGGAAGTTTAGCATGAAAGTAAATGGCATAAAGTAAAGAGAATGGGTAAGATAAGAAATGGAGAATTCATTGGGCTTAGGAGATGTTGCATTCTCCAGATCAAGTTCATTTTCATCTCTTTCTCAATCAATGCATTCATTGATCTCCTTGGCAATCTTAAGTGATTGAATTCCAATTCCTTGGTAATTCAATCTCTCAAATCAGATCAATAGCCAATTCCTTGGTCTAATTGCTCAAGATGAAGTGTGGTCACTGATTATACCACATGTATTTCCAAATCAAAGTATTGGGAGAATTATACGTCACCATATCCGCCCAAACCCCAATTTGGTCCAACATGAGAAAGCATTTCTAGCATGATCTCTTCATCCCTTTTCCAAGGTTCAGAAGAGATCCAAGTATGAATAGCTTCTTTTACAAGATAACTACTCAATTGGATGAAGATTGAAAGCTTTCTAGTAAGATCAAGAGAAAAGAAAGAAGAAGAATAATTAAAACTATTATTGATCCATCAAATTACAACAGAGCTCCCTAACCCAATGAAAGGGGTTTAGTTGTTCATAGCTCTGGGAATGGAAAGCAAAGATGGAGAGTACATTCTGAAAGTTAAACTAGAAGTGCAGAAAAAGTAAAAATACAGAGAGTAATTCTAATAATGCCCAAAAGCTCCTTTCTAGTTCAAAGCTCTCCCTATTTATACTATTCTTCTGATCTTCTAGTTGGCTCTTCAAATCTTGGATATGGGCCTTTGGATCTTGAGTTGAAGCAGTTATCTTCTTCAATGGGCTCAGCTTTACTTGCAGAGAAAGTGTGAAGTAGGCAGGGACGTTAGCTTAGGGCGTTAGTTGTGTTAACGTTAAGTGAAAATGTGGGGTTGAAAACGTTAGTGACAATCACCTTTTTCACTAACGTTCCTAACCCAAAGTGGTCTACGTTAACTTCAACGTTAGTGGCACCAACGTGACCACTAACGTTGCCTCTTGGTCCTTCGCGCACGTTATTGGGGTTTACCTTTTTCAATAATGTTGAGAATTTCCCTTTCTTCCTACGTTAGAGTTCACGTTAGAATAGTTAACGTGGCCTTTAACGTTGGCTTGCCAAATCTTCGAGAGCGTTAGCGACAATTACCTTTGTCACTAATGCTTCAGAACGCCCCTACTTCCCACGTTAGAGTTCACGTTAACTAGGTTCACGTGACTTCTAGCGTGGTATTGATAGCCATCTCCAACGTTAGTGACAAAGGTGAGTGTCACTAACGTTGGCTCATCATCCCTCTTCTCCACGTTAGCTTCCACATTAATGCAATTAACGTGGCAACTAACGTGGCTCATAGTGGCTCAATCCAACGTTAGTGACAAAGGTGAGTGTTGCTAACGTTGGTGATTCTTGCTCCCTCTATGTTAGAGTCCACGTTAACTAGGTTAACGTGGCTTTTAACGTAGCCAATATGGGCTTAGTCCAACGTTAGTGACAAAGGTGAGTGTCACTAACGTTGGCATCATCTTCTTCTTCCACGTTAGAGCTCACGTTAACTAAGTTAACGTGGCTCTTAACGTGGCGAATTGCCCCTTTTGGAACATTAGTGGCACTTACTTTTACCACTAACGTTGGAGGTCTACTTTTCTTCCACGTTAGCTTCCACGTTAACATAGTACGTGGGCTATGATGGCTCACGAAGGCGTTATTGGCAATCATTTTTCTCATTAATGTTGCAAGCTATCCTTCATTCCACGTTAGTGGTCACGTTAGCTAGACTAACGTGGCTACTAACGTGGTTCTTCCTTGCTTCCTTTATCTTGAAATCAAGTAATAAAGTGCATCAAAGCTCTAATCCAAGTTACGAGACATGCATCATTCAATTTGTCCTTTAATTCATGCATAATTCTCATGAAATCATGTAAAATTCACAATGTTTACCTGAATCAAGATGTAAGTGATTATTTACCCAAAACATGCTTATTTCCTAAGAAAATGCATGAAACTACCTTAAAACCATAAAAAAAAGGTCAGTGAAACTGGCCAAAATGCCCTGGCATCAATGCGTGGGTGAGGCGTACGCGTGGGTGGTCAAAAAACTTGGGGTCACGCATACGCGTGGCATGGTGCTCTATTTTTCAAAATTTTTCCAAGTTCTAGCACCAAACCAAGCATTCCAAACTTTCAAACAGCTACCAAAACACCATAAAATCTTATTTAACCTACTAGACTCCTAAATAAACTCCACTAACCAAACAAAACATGAAATTAAACTTATTTTACCTATATATACAAAAAGGAAAAATGAAAAGATGTTACCATGGTGGGGTGTCTCCCACCTAACACTTTTATTTATTGTCCTTAAGTTGGACTTATGGGGAGCTCTCATCAAGGTGGCTTGTGCTTGAATCCATCCTTGAACATCCACCAATGCTTGGACTTCCAATAAGCTCCATCATTCAAAATTAATAGCTCTAAGCTTTGATGGAGTTCTTCACAAATCATGATATCCCAAAATTGATCCTCCTTGTGTGATCTGGGATCTCACACTTTGTTTTCACACCCATCCTCTAATTGATCATCATGATTCGACTTGCGTGGTAGGTGAGGTAAATTCTCAATGAAGCCTCCAAACAACTTTCTAGATCTATGCAATTTGGTTCTACACCAACCATTGCTATTCAACATTGAGCATGCAACCATCATGAACTTAGAGTGATGTTTCCAACCACTATGCAATTTTCCCTTTCTCTTCAATCCACAAAGAGCTCTAAGTTGACTGATGGGAAGTAGAAGCTGATGAATTAAAAAATTATTAAAATTGATACGTTGCAAGTATAGTTCTTAATTCACCGAAAATCTACCTATCAATTTAGAAATGTGTCACAAAGAGTTTAAATCAAAATTACTGGGAGTTTTAAGTCCCAGGTCGTCTCCCAACGAGTTGCAGAGAAGGGTGCTATCTTATTAATCAGAGGTTCGAAGAAGTTGAGGTAAGTAAATTGGAATGTAAACTGAGGAAAATTAAATGATATGAATAAAAACCTTGACTGGGAATTGATTAGTTAGAATCTCTATCATTGATGGAGTGATTTTTTAGATGGATTTATAATTAACGGCTACTCTGTTTAGTTATCCTTTACTCGGTAAGGGAAAGTCAAACAAGTTGGATTACTAAATCCGTTCACAAGTTACAACCCACTTAGTTCAAGGGATTGACGTTGGTGACAGGAGAGCAATTCAACAGTTAACCCAATTACAAATTTTCTTTCAATCCTTCCAACTCAAGAGTTCCTTTTCAATCAATTCCCCATCAAGTAATAAAACTACTCACGCATTGTAAATAATAAACCCATAACACATAAAAAGGAATTAAAAGAAGACATGATTATTGGAATTGAAATTGAATTAAAAAGAAATAATCCTTGCATTAAATAATCATAAAAGTATCTGAATAATAAAATTGAACAAAACAAAGAATATGGAAGAATAAAACCAAGTTAAGAAAATAAACTAGAATGATGAAGTCTTGATGAGGAAATAACTCTTCTCAATGTTCCAATGCTAAGACCAATTGAAAATTAAAATTCTAAAAACTAGAGAGAAAAACCTAAGAGAGTGAAAAACTAGATCTAAAACTACTGAATGAATGTGTGTGTTGTTTCTGCATATTCTCTGACTCTAGTCTGCTGTTCCGGGCCGAAAACTGGGCCGAAATAAGGTCCAAAAATCGCCCCCAGCGAATTCTGCAGATTATGCAGATCGCACATGTCACGCGATCGCGTCGTCCATGCGGACGCGTCGCTTGCGCTTTTTCCTCTCCACACGTTCGCGTCGTCTACGCTACTGCGTCGCTTGTGCTTTCCAATCCGTGCGGCCGCGCAAGCCATGCGGTCGCGTCACTGCGATTTGCGCTCCTTCGCGCGGTCGCGTGAGCCATGCGACCGCGTCACTTCTCACTGGTTATCTCCTCAAATTCTTGTGTTCCTTCCATTTTTTGTTAGCTTCCTCTCCAATCTCCATCTCATTCATGCCCTATAAAGCCTAAAACACTTGACACATAGATCACGGCATCGAATGGAATAAAGAAGAATTAAAATTAAATAATTAAAGTCTCTAGGAAGCAATTTTCAAAAAAGTACTGAATTTAGGAAGGAAATCTAAAGGCATGCTAAATTGATGAATAAGTGGGTAAGGATCATGACAAAACCACACAATTAAACACAATATAAACTATAAAATAGTGGTTTATCAACCTCCCCACACTTAAACATTAGCATGTCCTCATGCTAAATTGAAGGAGACAAGGAAATAAGTATGAACATGTAGAAACTCATGAAATGCAATGCAATCCTACATATATAAATAAATGCAACTATATGATTATTGTCCACTTGATCAAAAGTAAATAAGCCCTTCAAAACAATTACAAATCAAATTCCACTAATTCTATCATTATACAATAAAACCGATAAAAGTGCAAGAAGATAGCTTATGAAAGCAGGAAACATGAAAATTCAAGCATTGAACCCTCACTGATAAAGTATGTACGCTCTAATCTCTAGTGTATAGGGTAATCACTCTATTCTTCTCTAGTCATGTTTTCTAACTTTTGTTTTTCTCCTAACCAATCAACAACAGTTAATATACCAATGCAAACATCATGAGGTCTTTTCAGGGTTGTAATGGGGCCAAGGTGCAGGTAAGGGTATACATATGGCTAAGTGAGCTTTATAAATTGAATCTTTAATTAACCTAAGCTCTCACCTAATATACATATATTCTATATACTTTTAAATTTATGCCTAGCTACCCATAATTCCCTTTTTCAACACATACTCATATTTCAACTTTGTATTTTAATTCTATCGTATGTGCATTGATCTTTGAATTCTGAATTTAACATTGGGGTAATTTTGTCCCCTTATTTATTTGTTTATCGTTTTTTTTTAAATTGAAATAAATAAAGCTTATCAACGCACATAGATTTTTTATTCTTATAGTTTCACATGAATAGGTATCCAAATTCCCTTTAAATTTTCATGACACATTCCCTTAACAACTTTTGTTCCCACAATTTCCCATACTTAACTAGCACACACAATTCTATCTTAAGCTAACCAAAGATTCAATTTGGGATATGCAATTATTTTTCAGCTTGAGGTTAGTAATGTGGTAAAATATAGAACAAATAGGGTTTTAAAGGCTCAAAGTGGTTAACAAAGGTAATTGAAAAGGGTAGACTTGATTTGGATAAGTGAGTTTAAACAAATAATGGCCTCAATCATGTGCAAGCATGTAAATATAATAAATATTGGACATATAAGATAAAACAAAATATAGATTACAATCATAGAGAAGTAAACACACAAGAATAAAATAATTATGGTTAAATAATGTAACCATATATAAAGGCTCAAATCCTTCACAGGTTGTGTGTTCTTTAGCTCAAACATCATGTTCCAAATACAACTCAAGCAGATTTATCATAAAAATTTTGAAAAATTAGTAAAATTTTATTCCAAAGATAGATTTTTAAAAGAAACTTATTGTCTTTTCAATCAAGTAGAACATGCATGCAACTATTCTAACCTATGCAATTTATTCTATTCTATAAAGGGGAGAAAATCTAACTAAAATATCCTAATTATTGGTGTACAGAGAAGAGAAATTACCTTCGGACGTCATGTACTGACCGACCTCCCCACACTTAAGGCATTGCACCGTTCTCGGTGCCATCATTCAGGAACAGGGGTGGGCTGGTAGCAGTATCTCCACATGAATTTGCCCATGATCAGCTCCTTGAGGTATGTGAATCGGCACTTGTTACGGTGCTCTCTCATCTTAGCTTTCAGTTCATGCCGATCCAATTTTTCAAGTATCTGCTGGAGCAATTTCTCAGTTGTAGATGCTTGTGGTGTTGAAGAAGGAATATCTTCAACTGGCTCAGTAGGCTGGCTTGTAGTGGCTGCTGAAAGTCTGAGGTATTTCCCGTTAGGGACATATTGATCATCCCGTGGAAGCATGGCTTTGGTGTCCCCAGCTCTGTAGGAGACTCCGGCTGCTGAGACAAGATCTGAGACCAGGGCGAGAAAAGGTAGGTTGCCCGTGATTTGTACGTGCTCCATGGCATTCCGGATGTGTCTTGAGAGATTCAGAGGTTGGTCTGTAAGGATGCACCATAGTAGAACAGCCATGTCTGCAGTGAAGGAGGACTCATGAGTGCTCAGAAAGACGTAATGGGACATGATCTGTGCCCATACGTGAGCCTCCAAGGTAAGTGCGGAAGCCAAGATTCCCTTAGGGCGGGTACGGTGGTATCCGTAGATCCAACGGCTGCCAGGTAATGCGATGACTTCGAGAATGGAGTCCCAGTCAAATTGGTATCTCTGGCGCTGAAGGGTGGCTTCTTGAAAAGCGTCCATTCCTGCTGGAATAGGGGGAAGACTCAGAACGTGCTGAATGGCCTCTTCTGTGATGGGGACTTGTTGCTGCCGGACATAAACAGACTGTAGGGTCGGTATGTAGAAGTTGGAGTAGAACTCAACTACCCAAGAGAGATTGACCTGCCTTGGCTGTCTCCGTAAGAAACCCCATTGTCTTCGTTCAATTTGCAGCTCAACAAAGGAGGCAATATTGGATGGGAGGATAAGAAGGTATTCATTGTTATAGTTCCTTTCTGCTAGGATAGGGAACATCTGCTCACAGTAGCGATTGGGAAATCGCGCAGTGTCCTTTGCTGGAAAGGCTTTCTCCTTGTCGTCAACCTTTATTATCCTCTTAACTCTTTTTGTTGAGGGCTTGACTGTGGTTGAAGAAGGCTCTGCCACTAATGCTCTTTTAGTTCCTCTTCTTGCTGGTGGTTTGGAAGTAGCTTTCTCTTTTCCTTTCTTGGTGGCCATCCTGAAAGAAGGGAAGAGAAAGGAAATTAAATTCAAAGAGATAGAGCAAGGAAGAGGGTATTGTAAGTGATAGTCAATGCACAATAAAGATAAATGACATTAACACATGGTTCGGATTACATGTGAAAAGCTCATCAATGGAAATATAGCAAGTGCATGTAGGACAATGGAATGCAAGAGGTTTATTGGCATGCAGGCAAAGGCACGAGTAGCATATGTCAAACATTCAATGTCCAATTTAGATTACCATTTGTAACAAACTAGCCATCACGTTTGTATTGACAATTAAATTTAATTAATAAAATATGAAAGGGAATTTGTGAAAAGCAAGCATTGCATATTAGAGTAAAATAATGTGAAGAAGTGCATAATGCCATATGGGCTTTTTCACAAACACATAGCATGCATGTAGAATAAGCTTTTGAAAGTATGAATTTGAACATGCAAGCAATCCCTTAAAAAGTAATATATATGATTGTCAAACAAATTTATAACAAACCATAAGCATATAAAGATAAATAATGACTCACATAAATAGATAACATCAAGTAAAAAGGAAACGAAAAGAAAAGAAAATAAGAACAATGAAGAAAAGATAAGAAGATAACATATGAAAATAAGAAGAATAGTAGAAAAGTGAGAAAGAAGAAAAGAGAAACCTTGTTAATGGGGGTGAGAAAGATAGAGAATGAAAGGTGAGATAGAAAGGGGAAGGGAGAAAGAAAAAAGAAGGAGGGAAGAAAAATTAGGATTTGGAGGAAAGAAAGATAAGATAATTTGGCAACTGAGGTTGAGCTATGCGGCGCATGCGACGCGGCCGCGGAAGGCACGCGTTCGCGTGGTTGCGCTCCAGGGAAGGTGACGCGATCGCGTCGGTCACGCGACCGCGTGACCTATGTTGCGCTGCTGGCGCGAGTGCAGCCTCGCTCCAGCACAACTCTCTGTTCGATTCATTTTAATTGCCAAAATTGGGTGACGCGATCGCGTGGGTCACGCGATCGCATGAGTGTGCGTTATAAAATGGGTGACGCGGCCGCGTCAGTGACGCGGTCGCGTGATAAGGATTGTGCTTCCAGCACCAATCCAGCATCACTCTCGCACAGAATGTGATTGTGCACCCTTTTACGTCGAAAACTCAGGGCACGCGGCTGCAAGGGGCACGCGGTCGCGTGGGAGGCCATGATTTCCATGTGACGCGGTCGCGTCAGTGACGCGGTCACGTGGGCTAATTTGTGCCATTGGCACGACTCCAGCGCTGCTCCTGCGTAACTTTCTGTTCATTTTTATTTTTCTTTACTCTTCCTGCCACGCGGATGCGTCGCTGGTGCAAACGCGTCGTGCGGCGAAAAAAAAATTTTTTTTTTTAAAAAAGAAAAAAAAACTAAAAGTGAAGAAAAGAACGATCATACCGCGGTGGGTTGTCTCCCACCAAGCACTTTGCTTTAACGTCCGTAAGTTGGACGCTCCACTAGCTCAATCTGCTGCTATGCGGGGATCTTCCAAGTGGAGGATCTCAATCTCCTTGCTTTTCTGCACTTTTTCACTATGGTACAGCTTCAGGCGGTGTCCATTAACCTTAATAAGTTCAGAGCTTGAAGGATGGCTTAGGTGATAAACTCCGTACGGTTCAGCCTTCTCTACTCTGTATGGACCTTCCCATTTTGATCTTAACTTACCAGGCATTAGCCTTAGTCGAGATTTGTAAAGGAGGACAAAATCTCTAGGTTGAAATTCTTTCTTCTTGATGTTTTGATCATGCACAACTTTCATCCTTTCCTTTCAAATTCTGGAATTCTCATAAGCTTCTAGGCGAAGGTTCTCCAGTTCCTGCAGTTGCAACTTCCTTTCAGCTCCGGCCTTCTCAATTTCCATGTTGCACTCTTTAACTGCCCAGAAGGCTCTGTGTTCGATTTCAACTGGGAGATGGCAAGCTTTTCCATAAACTAAGCGAAAGGGACTCATCCCAATGGGTGTCTTGTATGCTGTTCTATATGCCCATGGTGCATCTTGTAGCCTGGTGCTCCAGTCTTTTCTATGAGGCTTCACTATCTTTTGCAAGATACGCTTAATTTCTCTGTTCGACACCTCGGCTTGCCCATTAGTTTGGCGATGGTAAGCAGTTGCAACTTTATGGGTTATCCCATGCTTCTTCATCAATCCTATTAGTCTCCTGTTACAAAAATGGGTGCCTTGATCTCTCACGATCCCTCGTGGTGATCCAAAATGGCATATAATGTGGTTTCTCACAAAGGAAACAACAGTGTTAGCATCGTCAGTGCGGGTAGGGATTGCTTCCACCCATTTGGATACATAATCCACAGCTAACAATATATAAAAATATCCACTAGAATTTGGAAATGGACCCATGAAGTCAATGCCCCATACATCAAAAATTTCACAGAAAAGCATATAGTGTTGAGGCATCTCATCCCTCCTGGATATATTACCAAATTTCTGGCATGGGATACAAGATTTGCAAAACTCAGCGGCGTCTCTAAAAAGAGTAGGCCACCAGAATCCACAGTCTAAGATCTTTCTAGCTGTTCGTTGAGGGCTAAAATGTCCTCCACTCTCAGATGAGTGACAGGCCTCTAAAATGGACTGGAATTCTGATTAAGGCACACAACGTCTAATTATCTGGTCAGCACCACATCTCCATAAATATGGGTCATCCCATATATAATATTTAGACTCACTTTTCAGCTTGTCTCTTTGATGTTTAGAAAAATGTGCAGGAAATGTGCGGCTAACTAAATAATTAGCAACAGGTGCATACCAAGGGACTACCTCAGATACTGCTTGTAGGTTATCAAAAGGAAAATTATCATCTATAGGAGTAGAATCATCCTTAATATGTTCAAGGCGACTCAAGTGGTCTGCTACTAAATTCTGATTACCACTCCTATCCTTTATTTCTAAATTAAATTCTTGTAGCAGCAGTATCCAACGTATAAGCCTTGGTTTGGACTCCTTTTTAGCTAATAGATACTTTAGAGCTGCGTGGTCCGAATACACTACTACTTTGGTACCAAGTAAATAGGCCCGGAATTCATGCAGAGCAAAAACAATAGCAAGAAGTTCTTTCTCAGTAGTAGTATAATTGGACTAGGCAGTGTCTAAAGTCTTAGACGCATAGGCAATAACAAAAGAATCCTTACCTTCACGCTGAGCCAACGCTGCTCCTACTGCATGGTTGGAAGCATCGCACATGATTTCAAACGGCTGGCTCCAGTCGGGTCCTCTCACAATTGGGGCTTGAGTTAGAGCAGTCTTTAGCTTATCAAATGCTTGTTTGCAATCTTCACTGAACTCGAACTCAATGTTCTTCTGCAGTAATCTGGATAAGGGAAGTGCCACCTTACTAAAGGCTTTAATAAATCTCCTGTAGAAACCTGCATGGCCAAGGAACGAACGGACTTCCCTCACAGAAGAGGGGTAAGGTAAACTAGAAATAATATTCACCTTTGCTGGGTCTACAGAAATGCCATTATTAGATACCACATGTCCTAATACAACCCCTTGTTTTACCATAAAGTGGCATTTTTCGAAATTCAATACAAGGTTTGTATTAATACATCTATCTAATACTCTAGATAATCCCTCTAAGCAAAGGGTAAAAGAATCACCATAAACGCTAAAATCGTCCATAAAAACTTCCATACAGTCCTCAGTAAGATCAGAGAAAAGACTCATCATGCACCTTTGGAAAGTAGCTGGTGCATTGCATAAGCCAAAGGGCATTCTCTTATAAGCATAAGTCCCAAAAGGACATGTAAAAGTAGTCTTTTCCTGAATAACCTGTGTAACCATCTAGAAAGCAATAATGTGATTTACCTGACAGGCGATCCAGTATTTGATCAGTGAATGGAAGTGGGTAGTGATCCTTACGGGTAGCTTGGTTGAGACGCCTGTAATCAATGCAGACTCTCCAAGCATTCTGAACTCTAGTTGCTATGAGCTCTCCATGCTCATTCTTCACTGTAGTGACTCCAGACTTCTTGGGCACCACTTGTACTGGGCTTACCCATTCACTGTCTGAAATGAGATATATGATACCGGCCTCCAATAGTCTGGTCACCTCCTTCTTGACAACTTCCAAGATGGTGGGATTCAATCTTCTCTGGGGTTGACGGACAGGTCTTGCTCCCTCTTCTAAAAATATTCTGTGCTCACATACTTGAGGGTTGATTCCCACTATGTCTGCCAAGCGCCACCCAATTGCCTTCTTATGATTCCTCAGCACATCAAGTAGCTGCTCTTCTTGTTGAGGAGTCAGTTCTCTTGCAATAATAACCGGAAGCTTCTGCTCATCCTCAATATAAGCATATTTGAGATGTGGAGGAAGAGGTTTCAATTCTAACTTTTGATCATGGGCAGGCTCTGGATTATCTGGAGCTCGTGAAAATGGCGAAGTGCCCTCACTGTCAGTGAAGAGGGTCCCCACACTCGGACCTTGTCTAGTGTGCCTCTCTTCAAACTCTTCTTTTTGAACTTCAGCCACACTTTCGTCTATGACATCACACTGGAAGATAGAACAATCTTCTGGGGGGTTGTTAATGACTCCATTCAGATTGAAGATCACTATGCGGCCATCTATTTCAAAGGAGTATATTCCTGAAAAAGCATCCAATTTGAATTTTGATGTCTTCAGGAATGGTCTTCCAAGTAGGATCGATGATGGCTTATCTGAATCATTATGGGGCATCTCCAAGATATAAAAATCAGTGGGAAATGTGAGCCCTTTAATGTTCACCAAAACATCTTTAGGAACTCCAGCCACTGTAATAATGCTTTTATCTGCTAACACAAAACGAGCTGCCGACCTTTTTAAGGGAGGGAGCCTCAAAACATCATATATGGACAAAGGAATTATACTGACACATGCTCCTAAGTCAAACATGCAATCATAAATTACTACACCACCAATAGTACAACTAACTATGCAAGGACCTGGATCACTACATTTTTCAGGTAATCCTCCCATTAAAGCAGATATAGAACTACATAAAGGAATAGTTTCTAATTCATTAATCTTGTCTTTATGGATACATAAGTCTTTTAGAAACTTTGCATATTTAGGTACATGCTGAATAACATAAAAAAGGGGGACAATTACCTCGACCTTTTTGAATATCTCTACCATTTTAGGATCAGGTTCCAGCTGCTTCCTGGGCTTCCTTGCAAGCTGTGGAAATGGAATGGGAACAGTGGTTTCCGTGGTGCCTGCGCCTTTTGGTGCTTCTTCTTGTGGTTGAGATATCTCTTCTTCAGCTATGTCCTGTATATCCTCTTCCTCTTCAACATCTTCGATTTCCACCACCTCTTCAGCTGAGGCATATTCTGGTGAGCTTGGTTCCTTCTGATTCCTCTCCTGTAGTGTAGTTCCAGACCTCAGGGTGATGGCATTAATGCCTCCCTTTGGTTTGGGTAATGGTTGAGAGGGGATTCCAGTGGTGCTTGAAGGTTGGTTACTGGAATTTTGTGCTGAACCAAGATGTGTCATAAAAGCTTGCAGAGTAGAGGTGAGACCGTTCAGACTGGCGTTAATACTGTTCATGATGGTACTTTCCATGGCCAGTTGTCTTTTCTCAAAAGCTTGTAATAAATCTTCATTAGAAGATACAGAAGAATGAGTAAATTGAGAGGTTTGCTGCTGATTGTTCGGTGGTCCTTGGTTTTGCCTCAGGTGAGGTGCTCGGTAAGGTTGATTTTGCTTCCTGTTGTTGTTATTATTCCACCTCTGATTTCCCTGATTATCTCTACCTCCCCTGTTATTGTTGTCCCTCCAATTCTGGTTTGAATTGTCCTGCCATCCATGGTTATTATTTCCACTTTGATTGTACCCTTGGTTGGGGCGGTCATAGAAGTTGTGAGTGGATGCCACCATGTTGTCTTCTTGTTGGAGCTGCGGGCATTCATCAGTGTAATGGCTGTAATCAGCACAAATTCCGCAAATTCTTTGTGGGACTAGTTGTTGGTTTTGCTGCGGTTGAGTTTGCTGAGCTTGTTGATTCAACTGCATTTGCTTCAGCAGGTTGGTCATCTCACAGATGCTTTGAGTTAGAGCAGCAGTCTCTCTGCCAAAAGATACTTCTGCAACGGCTTTTGAACGGCCTTGCTTCTATCTGTGGTTCCGAGTAGATTCAGCTAAATCACTAATCAATTGCCAAGCTTCATCAGTGGTCTTGTACTTCTTCATAGACCCATTGCTGGCACTTTCCAAAGTGGTCTTATCTTGGGGCCTCATACCTTGTGTGATATAGCTGAGTAGCACGATCTTGTCAATCATGTGGTGGGGGCATACTTCCAGAAGATTATTGAAGCGCTCCCAGTATTCGAAGAGAGTCTCATTGTCATCCTGAACAATCGTAGAGATATCCTTCCTCAGTTTATCAGTAACTTCAGATGGAAAGAATTTCTCTAGAAACTCCTTTCTGAGTGTATCCCAGTTGGACACATTTGCTAGAGGTTGAGTGTAGTACCACTCTCTTGAGGGAAAAAGCTTTCAGCATAATTGAAGTTTCATCAGTGCCATCACGCCTGATAGTAGAACAGGCTGCCTGGAAATCTCTCAAGTGCTTGATAGGCTCTTGAGCAGGTAGGCCATGAAACTTGGGCATCAAATTTAACAGTGCGGTCTTTATTTCAAAATCTGTAGCTACCGCTGGATGATGCGCTTGAAACGGTTGCATTGTAAAATCAGGAGCTCCTTCCTCCTGAATGGTAACTCTTCTAGCTGCCATGTTTTCTGCACGTAAAACAACCGAATCAGTAGAACGGGGGATGGTTTCTTCCTCAGATTCACTTTCAGATCCGCCCTCAGAGCGGGCTAACCTATGCTGTTCTCGCCTTATTCGTGAAATAGTCCTTTCAATTTCAGGATCGAATATTAGCAAGCGCCGATCAGGAAGTGAACGCGTCATTTGACGGAAGAAACATGCAGCTCATAGTAGGAAAATTAAATAAAATGCAAATAAATAAATTCTAATTAATAAAATTAGCACTCTATTGTAACTCTCCGGCAACGGCGCCAAAAATTGATAGGAAGCAGAAGCTGATGAATTGAAAAATTATTAAAATTGATACGTTGCAAGTATAGTTCTTAATTCACCGAAAATCTACCTATCAATTTAGAAATGTGTCACAAAGAGTTTAAAACAAAATTACTGGGAGTTTTAAGTCCCAGGTCGTCTCCCAACGAGTTGCAGAGAAGGGTGCTATCTTATTAATCAGAGGTTCGAAGAAGTTGAGGTAAGTAAATTAGAATGTAAACTGAGGAAAATTAAATGATATGAATAAAAACCTTGACTGGGAATTGATTAGTTAGAATCTCTATCATTGATGAAGTGATTTTTTAGATGGATTTATAATTAACGGTTACTCTATTTAGTTATCCTTTACTAGGTAAGGGAAAGTCAAACAAGTTGGATTACTAGATCCGTTCACGAGTTACAACCCACTTTGTTCAAGGGATTGACGTTGGTGACAGGATAGCAATTCAACAATTAACCCAATTACAAATTTTCTTTCAATCCTTCCAACTCAAGAGTTCCTTTTCAATCAATTCCCCATCAAGTAATGAAACTACTCACGCATTGTAAATAATAAACCCATAACACATAAAAGGGAATTAAAAGAAGACATGATTATTGGAATTGAAATTGAATTAAAAAGAAATAATCCTTGCATTAAATAATCATAAAAGTATTTGAATAATAAAATTGAACAAAACAAAGAATATGGAAGAATAAAACCAAGTTAAGAAAACAAATTAGAATGATGAAGTCTTGATGTGGAAATAACTCTTCTCAATGTTCCAATGCTAAGACCAATTGAAAATTAAAATTCTAAAAACTAGAGAGAAAAACCTAAGAGAGTGAAAAACTAGATCTAAAACTACTGAGTGAATGTGTGTGTTGTTTCTGCATATTCTCTGACTCTAGTCTGCTGTTCCGGGCCGAAAACTGGGCCAAAATAAGGTCCAAAAATCGCCCCCAGCGAATTCTATAGATTATGCAGATCGCACATGTCACGCGATCACGTCGTCTATGCGGATGCGTCGCTTGCGCTTTTTCCTCTCCACGCGTTCGCGTCGTCTACGCTACCGCGTCGCTTGCGCTTTCCAATCCGCGCGGCCGCGCAAGCCATGTGGCCGCGTCACTGCGATTTGCGCTCCTTCGCGCGGTCGCGTGAGCCATGCGACCGCGTCACTTCTCGCTGGTTATCTCCTCAAATTCTTGTGTTCCTTCCATTTTTTGCTAGCTTCCTCTCCAATCTCCATCTCATTCATGCCCTATAAAGCCTAAAAAACTTGACACACAGATCACGGCATCGAATGGAATAAAGGAGAATTAAAATTAAATAATTAAAGTCTCTAGGAAGCAATTTTCAAACATGTACTAAATTTAGAAGGAAATCTAAATGCATGCTAAATTGATGAATAAGTGGGTAAGGATCTTGACAAAACCACACAATTAAACACAATATAAACTATAAAATAGTAGTTTATCATTGACCATCCATCTCAAATAAACCATATTCAAGTGGAATAATAAAGCTTAAAGATAAGAAATTTACCCACTTGAATGAAAGGATGGATGGTGACTTAAGAAGGGGGACCTCCCCACACTTAGACAATTCGAGGTCCACTCCCTTGTGCTCTTTCTTTACAACTTCCACCTCCTTGCAAGCTTGATAAACCACTATTTTATAGTTTATCTTGTGCTAATTTGAGTGGTTTTTATCTACTCTTCGCTCACTTATTCATATGATTTACATGATTTTACAATTCCTTCCTGGTTCTATTCTATAATTGAAAACTTGCTTTCTAAGCTTTTAAATTGTGTATTTTAAATCCCTTTTATACCATTCGATACCGTGATCCGTGTGTTAAGTGTTTCAGGCTTTATAGGGCAGGAATGACTTAAAGGATGGAGAAAAAGCTTACAAAAATGTAAGGAACACAAGAAACTAAGGAGACAACCAGCGATAAACAACGCGCATGCATGGCTCACACGTGCGCAAGATTCGGAAAAATTCACAGCGACGCGTGCGAGTACCTGACGCGTACACGTGGAAGCGAATTTGCACAGCGACGCGTGCGTGTACCTAATGCGTACGCGTGACATGCAAAGATGACCAGCGACGCGTACGCGTGACTTATGCGTACGCGTGACACGCAAAGATGACCAGCGACGCGTACGCGTGACTGATGCGTACACGTGACATGCGCGATCTGCAAAAATCACAGAAAACGCTGGGGGCGATTTTGGGCCGAGTTGGGACCCAATTTTTGGCCCAGAAACACAAACTAGAGCCAGGGAACAGCAGAGACTCAGGACACATTCTCATTACGCATAGTTTTAGTTTAGTTTTTGGAATCTTAGAGAGAATTCTACTCCTTCCTCTAGGGTTCTTCACATTCATAGTTTTAGAGATTGTTGATTTTGCTTTGGATATTGAGAAGAGTCATTACCTCCGTGGGATTCGCTATTATTCTAGTTTGTTTTCTTGTTCCTTTACTTTTTACTGCCCATTAACCCTGTTTGGATAAGTATGTTGCATTTTGGGATTTATTAATGCAAGAAACCATTTTTACTTTTAATTAATTTTTAATTATTGTTTATCATGTCTTCCTTTTATTCCCTTTTTTAATTCTGTGAAAGTTATGTTTATGTTAATGGAGTAGTTTCCTAACTTGGTTGGGAGTTGATTAAAAGGAGAACCTTGAGTTGGAATACTCAAGTGTAATCCTAATTGGAAGTTGATGACTAACAACTCTAGTTCCTAACTCTAATCTTTCCTTAGGAGAGGATTGGGACCTGTGATAGAGTTGGTTAGTCAGTTACTTGACTTTCCCTTATTAAATAAGGGATGACCAAGTACAATAACAACCTTTTATAATTACACTTGGGAAAATTTAACAAGGATAGAAATTCCAATAAATCTTCTGCCGGTCAAGGCTTTTAATTGGATTATATAAATTCTCTCGTTAATTTCCGTTGTTTAATTTTACAATTATTTATTTTTCTGTTTCTCAAACTCAAAATTTCTAGGAAAACCTCTAACCGATAAGCTGCACTCTTTTGTCAACTCGTTGGGAGCCGATCTGGGATTCATACTCCCAGTATTTTATTCTTAAATCTGTGATAACTCTTCTAAATTGATAAGCAAATTTTTGCTGGTTAAGAACTGTACTTGCAACGT
Organism: Arachis hypogaea; assembly: GCF_003086295.3. Classification (NCBI taxonomy): domain Eukaryota; kingdom Viridiplantae; phylum Streptophyta; class Magnoliopsida; order Fabales; family Fabaceae; genus Arachis; species Arachis hypogaea. The sequence continues at coordinate 52,198,994 of NC_092049.1, forward strand.
ATTTCTTATGTTAATTTCTTAATCGGCCAATTTCTACCACGTCAATTTTTGCCACCGTTGCCAGGGAGTTGCAACAGTGTGCTAATTTATTGGTTGGAATTTATTTATTTGTATTTTATTTTATTTATTTTATTACCATGAGCTATATGTTTCTTTCATTGAATGACGCGTTCATTGCCTGATCCGAGCTTGGCCGCATTTGACCTTGAAATTGAAAGAACTCTTTCAAGTATTAGGCAAGCTCGGCGTCGGTTAGCCTCTGAGGGTGGTGAAGTAGTTGTTGTCAGTTCACCAAACTCATCTAAGGGCAAATCTGAACCGCCATTTGAGGAAGAAACAAGCACTTCTACTACTGATTCAGTTGATTTACGTGCATGTAGCATGGCAGCACCCAGGAGGATTACTCTCCAGGAGGCAGGAGCCCCAAACTTTACTCTGCAATCGTATCAAGCGCGTCACCTAAATATGGCTACAAATTTTGAACTGAAGACTGCGGTAATCAACTTAATACCCAAGTTTCATGGCTTACCAGCCAGGAGCCTATCAAGCACCTCAGGAATTTTTAGACAGCCTGTTCTACTGTTCGGCATCATGGTGCAGATAAAACTTCTGTTCTGCTAATCACCTTCCCATTTTCTCTTGAGGGAAAGGCGAGGGAGTGGTATTACTCCCAACCTGAAGCAACTATTACCAACTGGGACACGCTCAGAAGAGAATTCTTGGAAAAATACTTTCCGGCTGAAGTTATAGACAGACTAAGGAAGGAGATTTCCTGCATCATCCAAGGTGAATCAGAAACCCTTTATGAGTATTGGGAGCACTTCAAGAATCTTCTAGAGGCATGTCCCCACCACATGATTGACAAATTGGTATTGATCAGCTACTTCACACAAGGCATGAAGCCTCGGGATAAGACTACATTGGATGGTGCTAGTAATGGTTCTCTGGAAAAGTACAAGACCGTAGATGAAGCGTGGCAACTGATCAGCGACCTAGCTGAGTCCACCCGAAATCACAGGCACAGGAATAGCCACCCCAAGGCTGTTGCAGAGGTTTTCTCTAGCATTGAGACTACTGCTCTTACACAGAGTCTGTGTGAGATGACCAACCTACTGAAGCAGATAAATCTGAATCAACAATAATCTCAACCTTCCTCACCACAACATGGTCAACAACTGGTTCCTCAGAGTGTGTGTGGGATATGTGCATGCTATAGTCATTACACTGATGAGTGTCCGCAGCTCCAACAAGAGGACAACACCTTGGTAGCTACTCACAATTTCTATGACCGCCCAAATCAAGGCTCATATAAACAAGGCAGCAACTACAACCAAGATGGAAACTATAATCAAGGTTGGTAAGACAACTCCAACCAGAGTTGGAGAGATAATTCCAACCATGGCTAGAGGGACAACTATAACAGATGAGGTAGAGACAACCAGGGAAATCAGAGGTAGAATAATAATAACAATCAGCAGAAATGGAATCAGTAGAACCATTCCTATCAACAACAGAATCAGAACCAACCTTGCAAAGTACCTCACCTAAGGCAGTCCCAAGGGCCTCAGCACAACCAACAACAGGTCCCTCAGATCACTTATCCTCCTTCCTCATCTAATGACGAGATACTTTGTTCTCTTGCACAAGGACAACAAGACATTCAGACTACACTGAACTCTACTTTAAATGGTCTGAATGTCACTTTACAAGCTCTCGTCTCCCGGATAGATTCATTACCTACTCGCACCAACCAGCCTTCAAGCTCGAGTGGAATTTCCTCTCAACCCTTACCCAACCCCAAGGGTGGCATCAATGCCATAACTTTGAGGTCTAGAACCACACTACAAGAGAAGAATCATGAGGAGCCAAGCCCACCAGAACGCACCCCAGTTGAGGACATGGTAGAGGTGGAGGATGTTGAAGAGGAAGATGAAGTAAAAAACATGGTTGAAGAAGAAGCAGCTCAACCAAGGAATGGAGAACCAAAGGAAGCTGAAGCTGTAAGAGACGCCGTTCCTATCCCATTTCCACACCTTGCAAGGAAATCCAGAAAGTAGATGGAACTTGATCTCAAAATGGTATAAATCTTCAAAAAGGTTGAGGTAACTGTTCCCCTTTTTGATGTTATTCAGCAAGTACCTAAATATGCGAAGTTTCTAAAGGATTTGTGCATACATAAGGATAAGATTAATGAATTAGAAACTATTCCTTTAGGTAGTTCCATATCTGCTTTAATGGGGGATAAAGCTGAAAAAAGTAGCGACCCAGGACCATGCATGGTTAACTGTACCATTGCGGGTGTAATATTTTCTGACTGCATGTGATTAAGGAGCGTGCGTGAGTATTATGCCTATGTCTATATATGATGCCTTGAGGCTCCCTTCCTTAAAAAGGTTGGCAGCTCGTTTTGTGTTAGTAGATAAAAGTATTATTACAGTGGTTGGAATTGCTGAGGACTGATGAATGAGACTTTTGTATGGTTTAGAATTTCACTAATGAAATCTCGTTGCAAGTATAGTTTCCAAACCAATCAATAATCCTTTCATACAAAAATTTGTTTGTCACAACTACAAACCCCCAAAATCTATAAACCGAAGTATTTAAACCTCGGGTCGTTCTCCCTAGGAATTGCAATAAAGAGTTCTTGTTATTTGTTATGAGATATTTTGGGGTTTTTGGGATAAGAAACGAGAAATATAAATGGCAAAGAAGTAAACTAATAGCTACAAAGGTCTTGGCAAGGTTTGGTGGTCAAGGATCTCTATCCTTATCACTAACCATAACATGAGAATTGGCAAGGATCAATCCCATTAAGTCATCCTCTAACTAGTAGTAAAGGAAAGTCAAATGAGCTATATCAATCCAAGTCCATAAGTCCTAGTTCTCCACCAAATCAATTAGTGAGATCTAGAGTTAATGGCTCCCAATTGTCAATTACTTGGACATTAGTAACTCAAGAGTTCCTAAGTTACCTTCTGATGAGCGGATAATTTATACGCTCTTTGGCATTGTTTTTAGTATGTTTTTAGTAGGATTTAGTTACTTTTATGGATGTTTTTATTAGTTTTTATGTTAAATTCACATTTCTGGACTTTACTATGAGTTTGTGTGTTATTCTATGATTTCAGGTATTTTCTGGCTGAAATTGAGGGACTTGAGCAAAAATCAGATTCAGAGGTTGAAGAAGGACTGCTGATGCTGTTTGATTCTGACCTCTCTGCACTCAAAGTAGATTTTCTGGAGCTACAGAACTCAAAATGACGCGCTTCCAATTGCGTTGGAAAGTAGACATCCAGGGCTTTCCAGAAATATATAATAGTGCATACTCTGGCCGAGTTTAGATGACGCAAAAGGGCGTTGAACGCCAGTTCTACGCTACAGTCTGGAGTTAAACGCCAGAAACACGTCACGAACCAGAGTTGAACGCCAAAAACACGTTACAACTTGGCGTTCAACTCCAGAAGAAGCCTCTGCACGTGTAAACTTCAAGCTCAGCCCAAGCACACATCAAGTGGGCCCCGGAAGTGGATTTATGCATCAATTACTTACTTCAGTAAACCCTAGTAGCTAGTTTAGTATAAATAGAACTTTTTACGGATCTTCGGATCACTTTTGATCAGCTTTATGCTATCTTAGACTTTCATGGGGGCTGGCGATTCGGCCATGCCTGGACCTTTCACTTATGTATTTTCAACGGTAGAGCAAGTTTTTGGCGCCGTTGCCGGGGATTGTTCGAGTTTGGACAACTGACGGTTCATCCTGTTGCTCAGATTAGGTAATTTTCTTCTTATTTCGTTTTCAAAAAGTTTTCAAAATTTTTTCAAAAATATTTTCTTCTTTTTCGCTTTTCCCAATTAATATTCGAAAAAAAAATTTTTCCTCTTGTTTTCGAAAATTATTCAAAATTTTTAAGAATGAATTCTAGAGTTTCATGGTAACATGTTGAAGCCTGGCTGGCTGTAAAGCTATATCCAAATTCTTTTGGATTGAGGCTTTCACTTGTCAACATAAAAGGCATGTATATGAAGTTGGATGAAGTATCAGCTGTTATATGCCTGATTTGTATCTTCTAAAGCTTGGCTGGCTAGTGAGCCATGTCTAACCCTTGGATTGGAGTTTTAGGCTAACATTGAAAGATTCCTGGAATTCTTATTAAAAATTTTGAATTTCTTGTTTTCTTTTTCCTATATGTTTTTCAAAAAAAAAAATTTAAAAGAAAATACAAAAAAATTTATAAAATCAAAAAAAAAAAGAAAATCAAAAAATATTTTGTGTTTTTTGTTTGAGTCTTGAGTCAATTTTTAAGTTTGGTGTCAATTGCATTTTTTCTAAAAATTCTTTATGCATTTTTTTGATAATTCATGCATTCATAGTGTTCTTCATGATCTTCAAGTTGTTCTTGGCCAGTCTTCTTGTTTGATCTTCATATTTTCTTGTTTTGTGTCTTTTCTTGTTTTTCATATGCATTCTTGCATTCATAGTGTCTATACATGAAAAATTTCTAAGTTTGGTGTCTTGCATGTTTTCTTTTCTTGAAAATTTTTCAAAAATAAGTTCTTGATGTTCATCTTGACATTCAAAGTGTTCTTGGTGTTCATCTTGACATTCATGGTGTTCTTGCATGCATCACATGTTTAGATCCAAAATTTTCATGCATTGCATCATTTTCATGTTTTTCTCTTTCGTCATTAAAAATTCAAAAAAAAAAAAATATCTTTCCCTTTTTCACTCATAAATTTTCGAAAATTTGAGTTGACTTTTTCAAAACTTTTTAAAATTTAGTTGTTTCTTATGAGTCAAATCAAATTTTCAATTTAAAAACCTTATCTTTTTCAAAATCTTTTTCATTTTTCTTATTTATTTTCGAAAATTTTAAAAATATTTTTCAAAAATTATTTTCTTAATTTTATCTCATAATTTTCGAAAATATCATCAACAATTAATGTTTTGATTCAAAAATTTCGAGTTTGTTACTTACTTGTTAAGAAAGATTCAAACTTTAAATTCTAGAATCATATCTTGTGATTTCTTGTGAGTTAAGTCATTAATTATGATTTTAAAAATCAAATCTTTTTCAAAACTAATTCTAATCATATCTTCCTATCATATCTTATTTTCTTAAATCTTATCTTTTTCAAAAATTTAATTTTCAAATATCTTTCCTAACTTCTTATCTTCTTATCTTTTCAAAATTGATTTTCAAATCTTTTTCAACTAACTAATTGACTTTTTGTTTATTTCTTATCTTTTTCAAAACTACCTAACTAACTCTCTCTCTAATTTTCGAAAATTTCTTCCCTCTTTTTCAAAAATTCTTTTTAATTAACTAATTGTTTCAATTTTTAATTTTTATTTGATTTCATTCCTAATTTTCGAAAATCACTAACCCCTTTTCAAAATTTTATTTTCGAAAATCCTCCTTCTCTCTCATCTCCTTCTATTTATTTATTCATCTACTAACACTTCATCTCACCCAAATTCGAACCCCCTCTGCCATCTGTGTTCGAATTTTCTCTTCTTCCCTTTTTTACATTACATTCTTTTCTTCTTCTACTCACACAGGGGAACCTCTATACCTGGGTAAAAAGGATCCCTATTATTATTATTTTTCTGTTCCTTCTTTTTCATATGAGCAGGAGCAAGGACACGAACATTCTTGTTGAAGCAGACCCAGAACCTGAAAGGACTCTGAAGAGGAAACTAAGAGAAGCTAAATTACAACAATCCAGAGATAACCTTACAGAAATTTTTGAAAAGGAAGAGGAGATGGCAGCCGAAAATAATAATAATGCAAGGAGGATGCTTGGTGACTTTACTGCACCAAATTCTAATTTACATGGAAGAAGCATCTCCATTCCTACCATAGGAGCAAACAATTTTGAGCTTAAACCTCAATTAGTTTCTCTGATGCAACAAAACTGCAAGTTTCATGGACTTCCATCTGAAGATCCTTTTCAGTTCTTAACTGAATTCTCACAGATCTGTGATACTGTTAAGACTAATGGAGTGGATCCTGAAGTCTACAGGCTCATGCTTTTCCCGTTTTCTGTAAGAGACAGAGCTAGAGTGTGGTTGGACTCTCAACCCAAAGATAGCCTGAACTCTTGGGATAAGCTGGTCACGACTTTCTTAGCCAAGTTCTTTCCTCCTCAAAAGCTGAGTAAGCTTAGAGTGGATGTTCAAACTTTCAGACAGAAGGAAGGTGAATCCCTCTATGAAGCTTGGGAGAGATACAAGCAACTGACTAAAAAGTGTCCTTCTGACATGCTTTCAGAATGGACCATCCTGGATATATTCTATGATGGTCTGTCTGAATTAACTAAGATGTCATTGGATACTTCTGTAGGTGGATCCATTCACCTCAAGAAAACGCCTACAGAAGCTCAAGAACTCATTGACATGGTTGCTAATAACCAGTTCATGTACACTTCTGAGAGGAATCCTGTGAGTAATGGGACGCCTCAGAAGAAGGGAGCTCTTGAAATTGATACTCTGAATGCCATATTGGCTCAGAATAAAATATTGACTCAGCAAGTCAACATGATTTCTCCGAGTCTGAATGGAATGCAAGCTGCATCCAACAGTACTCAAGAGGCATCTTCTGAAGAAGAAGCTTATGATCCTGAAAATCCTGCAATAGCAGAGGTGAATTACATGGGTGAACCATATGAAAACACCTATAATCCCTCATGGAGAAATCACCCAAATCTCTCATAGAAGGATTAACAAAAGCCTCAACAAGGCTTTAATAATGGTGGAAGAAACAGGTTTAACAATAGTAAACCTTTTCCATCATCCACTCAGCAACAGACAAAGAATTCTGAGCAGAATTCATTTAGCTTAGCAAATTTAGTCTCTGATCTATCTAAGGCCACTGTGAGTTTCATGAATAAAACAAGGTCTTCCATTAGAAATTTGGAAGCACAAGTGGGCCAGCTGAGTAAGAAGATCACTGAAACTCCTCCTAGTACTCTCCCAAGCAATACAGAAGAAAATCCAAAAGGAGAGTGCAAGGCCATTGACATAGTCAACATGGCCGAACCTAGAGAGGAAGGGGAGGACGTGAATCCCAAGGAGGAAGACCTCCTGGGACGTCTAGTGATCAACAAGGAGTTTCCCTTTGAGGAACCAAAGGACTCTGAGGCTCATCTAGAGACCATAGAGATTCCATTAAACCTCCTTATGCCCTTCATGAGCTCTGATGAGTATTCCTCTTCAGAAGAGAATGAGGATGTTACTGAAGAGCAAGTTGCCAAGCTCCTTGGTGCAATCATGAAGCTGAATGCCAATTTATTTGGTAGTGAGACTTAGGGAGATGAACCTCCCCTATTCACCAATGAACTAAATGCATTAGATCAACTGAGATTGCCTCAGAAGAAGCAGGATCCTGGAAAGTTCCTAATACCTGGTACCATAGGCACCATGACCTTTGAGAAGGCTCTATGTGACCTTGGGTCAAGAATAAACCTCATGCCACTCTCTATAATGGAGAAACTGGGAATCTTTGAGGTACAAGCTGCTAGAATCTCATTAGAGATGGTAGACAATTCCAGAAAACAGGCTTATGGACAAGTAGAGGACATGTTAGTAAAGGTTGAAGGCCTTTACATCCCTACTGATTTCATAATCCTAGATACTGGGAAGGATGAGGATAAATTCATCATCCTTGGAAGACCCTTCCTAGCCACAGCAAGAGCTGTGATAGATGTTAATAGAGGTGAATTAGTCCTTCAAGTGAATGGGGACTCCCTTGTGTTTACAACTCAAGGTTATCCTTCTGTAAACATGGAAAAGAGGCACAGTAAGCTTCTCCCACTGCAGAGTCAACCAGAGCCCCCACAGTCAAACTCTAAGTTTGGTGTTGAACTCCCATATCCAAACTCTAAGTTTGGTGTTGGAAAGTCTCAACAATGCTCTGAACATTTGTGAGGCTCCATGAGAACCCACTGTCAAGCTATTGACATTAAAGAAGCGCTTATTGGAAGGCAACCCAATTTTTATCTATCTCATTTTATTTTTATTGTTATATCCATGTTTTATTAGGTTTATGATCATGTGGAGTCACAAAATAAATATAAAAATTAAAAACGGAATCAAAAACAGCAGAAGAAAAATCACACCCTGGAGGAGGATCTTACTGGCGTTTAAACGCTAGTAAGGAGCATCTGGCTGGCGTACAACGCCAGAACAGAGCATGGATCTGGTGTTGAATGCCCAAAACAAGCAGCATCCTGGCGTTCAGACGCCAGGAATGCACACTGAGGAAAGCTGGCGCTGAACGCCAGAAACAAGCATAGAACTGGCGTTCAACGCCAGAAACATGCTGCATTTGGGCGCTGAACGCCCAGAACAAGCATCAATTCGGCGTTTAAACGCCAGAATTGCATGCAAAAGCATTTTACATGCCTAATTAGTGCAGGGATGTAAATCCTTGACACCTCAGGATCTGTGGACCCCACAGGATCCCCACATACCTCCACTCACCTTACCTCCTCATAATCTTATATCACCCTCTCTCTCTCCATTCACAGTCATCCCTTCTGTTTTCCATTCACCACTCACATCCATTACTCCCCTAAAACCATCATACAACCCACCTACACCCACCCACTCAAATTCAAACCATCAACTCACCTCCATATCTTCTTCTTCTTCTACTATTCTTTCTTCTTTTGCTCGAGGGCGAGCAATATTCTAAGTTTGGTGTGGTAAAAGCATAGCTTTTTTATTTTTTCATAACCATTGATGGCACCTAAAGGCCAGAAAAACCTCTAGAAAGAGAAAAGAGAAGACAAAAGCTTCCACCTCCAAGTCATAGGAGATGGAGAGATTCATCTCAAGGGTCTATAGCTCAGTGGTAGAACATTTGACTGCAAATCAAGAGATCCCTGAGGTACCTCAAGGGATGCACTTTCCTCCACAAAACTATTGGGAGCAACAAAGACAAGGAAGAGACATTGAAGAGCTCAAGGACATCATTGGTTCCTCAAGGAGAAAACGCCACCATCACTAAGGTGGACTCATTCCTTGTTCTTACATTCTCTGTATTTCGTTTTCTTTTTGTTAAGTGCTTATCCATGTTTGTGTCTTATTACATGATCATTAGTATTTAGTAACTTTGTCTTAAAGTTATGAATGTTCTATGAATCCATCACCTCTCTTAAATGAAAAATGTTTTAATTCAAAAGAACAAGAAGTACATGAGTTTCGAATTTATCCTTGAACTTAGTTTAATTATATTGATGTGGAGACAATACTTTTTGTTTTCTGAATGAATGCTTGAACAATGCATATGTCTTTTGAAGTTGTTGTTTATGAATGTTAAATATGTTGGCTCTTGAAAGAATGATGACAAGGAGACATGTTATTTGATAATCTGAAAAATCATAAAAATGATTCTTGAAGCAAGAAAAAGCAGTGAATACAAAGCTTGCAGAAAAAAAAATGGCGAAAAAAAAAAGAGAAAAAGCAAGCAAAAAAAGCCAATAACCCTAAAAACCAAAAGGCAAGGGTAAATAAAAAGGATCCCAAGGCTTTGAGAATCAATGGATAGGCGGGCCTAAAGGAATAAAATCCTGGCCTAAGCGGCTAAACCAAGCTGTCCCTAACCATGTGCATATGGCGTGAACCCTAGACACCTCTAATTGGGGACTTTAGCAAAGCTGAGTCACAATCTAAAAAGGTTCACCCAGTTATGTGTCTGTGACATTTATGTATCCGGTGGTAATACTGGAAAACAAAGTGCTTAGGGCCACGGCCAAGACTCATAAAGTAGCTGTGTTCAAGAATCAACATACTGAACTAGGAGAATCAATAACACTATCTAAACTCTGAGTTCCTATAGATGCCAATCATTCTGAACCTCAATGGATAAAGTGAGATGCCAAAACTATTCAAGAGGCAAAAAGCTACAAGTCCCGCTCATCTGATTGGAGCTATGTTTCATTGATAGTTTGAATTTATAGTATATTCTCTTCTTTTTATCTTATTTGATTTTCAGTTGCTTGGGGACAAGCAACAATTTAAGTTTGGTGTTGTGATGAGCGGATAATTTATACGTTTTTTGGCATTGTTTTTAGTATGTTTTTAGTAGGATCTAGTTACTTTTAGGATGTTTGATGCACAAAAAACTTGTCTCACAACAAATCTCCCTTCGGCAAGTGTACCGAATTTGTCGTCAAGTAAAAACTCACAATAGAGTGAGGTCGAATCCCACAGGGATTGATTGATCAAGCAACTTTAATTAGAAGAATGTTCTAGTTGAGCGAATCCAAAATTTGGGTTGAGAGTTGCAAAAAATAAAATAGCGGGAATGTAAATAACAGAAAAGTAAATGCTAGAATTAAATGACTGGAAGTAAATGACTGAAAATAAATTGCAGAATTGTAAATGGGAATGGGGGATTTGCTCATAAAAGTAAATGGCAGAAATTAAAGAGAATGGGTAAGATCAGAGATAGGGAGTTCATTGGGCTTAGGAGATGTTGCAATTCTCCGGATCAAGTTCATTTTCATCTCTTCCTCAATCAATGCACTCATTGATCTCCTTGGCAATCTTAATTGATTGAATTACAATTTCTTGCAATTAAATCTCTCAAGTCTTGATCAATAGCCAATTCCTTGGTCAATTGCTCATGAGAAGAGATGAATTATGGTCACTGATTATACCACATGCATTTCCCAAATCAAGTATTGAGAGGGTTATAGTCACATACCCATCCAAACCCAATTTGGCCCAGCATGAGAAAGTATTTCTAGCTTGATCTCTTCATTCCTCTTTCAAGGTTCAAAAGAGATCCAAGTTTGAATAGCTTCTTTTCCAAGATAACTACTCAATTGGATGAAGATCGAAAGCTTTCAAGTAAAATCAAGAGAAAAGATAGAAGAAGAATAATGAAAATTAGTATTGATCCATCAAATTACAACAGAGCTCCCTAACCCAATGAAAGGGGTTTAGTTGTTCATAGCTCTTGAAAATGAAAACAAAGATGCAGAATACATCATAAAACTAGAAAATGCACAGAAAGTAAAATACAGAGAGTAGTTCTCTTTTTCCAACCTCCAGAACTCCTTTAACAATTCAAAGCTACTCCTATATATACTACTTCTCTCAGCTTCTAGTTGGCTCTTCAAGTCTTGGGCCTTTCGATCTTGAGTTTGAAGCAGTTCTCTTCTTCATTTGGGCTTGGCTTTACTTGCAGAGAGAAAATGTGAAGTGGGCAGAGACTTTAGCTCAGGACGTTAGGGGTGTTAACATTTAGTGAAAATATGAGTTCAAGAACGTTAGTGACGATCAACTTTCTCACTAACGTTACTAAGTAAAAGCCACGTTAGCTTCAACGTTAGTGGCATAAACGTTGCCACTAATGTTGCTTCTAAGTCCTTCGCACACGTTATTGAGACTTAACATTTCTAATAACTTTGAAAAGCCCCCTTTGTTCCCACGTTAGAGCCCACGTTAACTTAGTTAACGTGGCTCTTTAACGTGGGCTTGCCATCCTTCGAGAACGTTAGTGACACTCAACATTGTCACTAACGTTCCAAGGTGCCCCTATGCCTCACGTTAGAGTCCACGTTAACTAGGTTAACGTGGCTTCTAACGTGGCCATGCTTAGCCATCCCCAACGTTAGTGACAATGTTGAGTGTCACTAACGTTGGCCATTCTTTCACTCATCAACGTTAGCTTCCACGTTAACTAAGTTAACGTGGAAGTTAACGTGGCTCCTTGGGGGGTTGTGTGGTTGCTTCCAACGTTAGTGACAATGTTGGGTACTAACGTTGTCGACCACTCTTTCTTCTTACGTTAGCTCCCACGTTAAACAAGTTAACGTGGGAGTTAACGTGGTATGTTTCTCCTTAGGCCAATGTTAGTGACAATGTTGAATGTCACTAACGTTGGCGTTTCTCCCCCTTTCTAACGTTAGAGGCCACGTTAACTAAGTTAACGTGGACTCTAACATGGCCACTTATGAGCATCTGCCAACGTTAGTGACAATGTTAAGTGTCACTAACGTTGGCTCAACTTCCCTTCTCCACGTTAGAGTTCATGTTAACTTAGTTGACGTGACTCTTAACGTGGTGAATGATGGCTTCGAGAGCGTTATTGGCAATCACTTTTCTCATTAACTTTGCAAGTTACCTCCCATTCCTTGCTTCCTTTGGTCCTGAAATCAAGCAATAGAGTGCATCAAAGTTCTAGTCCAAGTCATGGGTAATGCAACGTACAATTTGTCACTAAACTTATGCAAAATCCTCATGAAATAATGTAAAATGCACAATGTATGCTTGAATCAAGGTGTAAGTGAATATCTACCCAAAACTAGCTTATTTCCTAAGGAAATGCATGAAACTAACCTAAAAATAGTAAAGAACAGGTCAGTAAAACTGGCCAAGATGCCCTGGCATCACAACACCAAACTTAAAGCATGCTTGTCCCTAAGCAAGTACTGGAACAAGAGAATGATGAATGGAATGCCAAGAGCAATGAGTCATTCTTGTGGAAGTCATATCACTGATTTTATGGTGGTTTCATGCATAGCAACTTAGGTTCATTCCTGGCTTTCAGACCTTTATCATGTCTTAAAACACTCACTTTGCTTACATCCCATGAGACTTTTATTCATTGATCCCTTTATTGTCATTTCAGAGCTTATTGGTGTTCTTAGGCTAAGTGGTCTGTAAGGGGGCAACTTTTTAAGATAAGCTTTCAGCCAACACTCCTGAACCAGTTGGTTCAAGGTGCTAGGTGTTGAAGCACACCTAAGGACTTACTCCCTCAAGTCTCTCCCCCATACATACACACCACAGGCATATAGTTCATTTATTTTCCTTCTTGAGACCTTGGTGTCCAGCACCTCTTTTGGTTACTAAATGCTCTGTGGTGAGGGTTACTCTTGATAATGGACTTTCAGCCGATAATCCCGTGTTAGTTAACCCAAGTTACCAGGTGATAAAGCACCCCTAAGAGCTTATTCATCCAAGTAAATCCCTCACACAGGAACACCACATACACATATCTTAAGATTAAAACCATTGGTGCCTAGCCTTATTGCTTACTCTTTTTCTTTTGTTTTTTTCCACTTTCATTATTCTTTTCTCTTTCTCTTATTAGGATCTTGTCATACACTTAGTCTCATGAGGTGTGTTCAAAGCAAATTATTCAGGCCAGATAGTTGTCATCCCACCTTATGATTGAACCAACTTAGCTAACTTATGATCATACCATAAACTCATGAATGTACTCCATAGTGTGAACTCCACTCTGGTCTTTTGAAACATAAACATTCTCTCTTCATTTGATTAAAAAGGGACAGGCATACAAGTAAGTAAAGTAGGGATGCAGTGACATAAAGACTAGTGCACATAGACCTATTCAGAACTTAAAAGACAGAATTTAAAAAGGTTTAAACATAACATGGAAGCAAGTTCTATTTCATACAAGATCTTCCTTATTTAAAGCATATAAAACATGGACCAAAAATAACTCCACCACCTGTCATTCATGTGGATGCCCATGCTCCCATCCTTGCTTGTCCTCATTGTGTCTCTCTTGAGTGCTTGTACTTCCACTTCCTTTGCCTTTTCCAAGCAGCTTCTTCCAGAAACCACCATCTTCCATCTTCTTCTTGAGTGTCTCCTTTTGTTGTTTCACCTTCCTCTCTTCTTGTTCTACAAAATCTTTTTGGACTTCATCATATATAGGGATGACATAGTGTAGCTGATGCATATTACTGGTCATGTAGTTCAACTTGGCTTGAGTGTTCACATAGAACTCCTCCCTATGTAGTTGCCTTCCTTCATTGAGTACGCTGAACTCATTGAAAGTTTTCATTTGGGCTATCTACCGCTGGTTGAGTTCTTGCAAGTGCTTCTCTTGAAGCTCTTGCCTCTCATTCACTTGGTTGATGGCTTGAGTGAGCCGGGAGTAGTGTTCCTGCTGCTGCTCCATTTGTTGTTTTTGCCATGCTTCCTGTTGGCTCAGCCAGTTGGTTTGAAGGTTCAGTATTTGCTCTTGTCCTTCCATATGTCTCATCCCCAAATCCTCAATGGCTCTTAGAAGGTGACTCATGTTCAAGTTGGCTAGATCAGAATACTCTCCTTGTTGATATTCTTCCTGATGAGGTTCCTCTTGGTGAACTCTTTCTTTTGCTTTTGGTTTTCCTATTTGTGGTCTTCTTTGTTGTTGAGTAGGTGTAGTATAAACCAATCGCTCGAGTGTAACTGGCCTCCCTGGGTTCACCCAGTCTGGATTGCTGTCCTCAAATACTACCTTGGCCTTGTTGCATAAGCGGAGAATGGTGCTGGGGTACCAAAGCCTGGCACCTGAATCAACTTTCTCAGCAGAATCTTGAATCCCCTCGGCGATGAGCTTATTCACATTGATTTCTCCACCCTGTATTAAGCAATGCACCATAGTAGCTCGATTGATGTTTACCTCTAAATTATTTGCAGCTGGTAGAATGGACCTCCTTACGAGTTCAAACCACCCCTTGGCTTCAGGGCTCAGGTCTCCCCTCTTGATGAACTTGGGTCTTCTATCTGTGTACCTCTCCCAGTCGGCTGCTATAACACAGATGTCTGACAGTATCTCTGAGAGCTCATCATTATCAGGGCTTCTACTTATCCTTGCCTGATAACTGGCCTCATCAAAATGAGGTGATTTCAGGTGAAGAGCTCTTATTATGGCATTTGGGCTAAAGTCCACCTCCTTTCCTCTAACGTAACTTTTGAAAGTTGGGGCCTTGGTCTTATCTTCTCTTACCACATTTGCATAAAATTTTTTGATGAGGTTTCCATTGATCTTCCCCTCTGGACTTGTGAGCAATTGCCACCCCCTCTGTTCGATTTTCTCCAGAATTTGTGGTGACTCATTTGCATTGATTTGGAAGATCAACTCTGGCAATATTTTTCTGGCCCTTATCCGTTCGAATTCATGTTCATGAAAGGTAGTTTTGAATCTCTTCTCATCGAAAGGAACACTCTCCATGGGTTCCTTCCTCTTTTGCCTCTTTGAGCTTGATGATTCCATGAATTGAGTTGCTGTTTTGAAAAGGGGGGTTGGAGGATACGGATAGATGAGGAATAGGTTGGCTAGGATAGAGTATGATGAAGGGGGTTGAGCAAGCCAAAAGTATGAAGTGTGGGGAGTGGGAATTTGAGTTTGAGGAATGAGCATGCACTAAGGTTCACTTATATAGGGAGATCATGAGTGGATGGAAGGTGTGGATTGCAAGGATTGTTACTTGATGGACGGTTGGGGTTGTGTATGAAGGAAGGACAAGGATCATCACTTAATGAGAGTGATTGGTTCGGTCTTCAAGGGTCTTCCTTCTCCAATGTTGCCTGGCAACGTTTCCCCATGCGTTCCCTCTTGAGACATGTGTGTAGTGCTCTTCATTAAGTGGCAGAATCTCCCCCTATTTAATTGTCCAATCAATCCCTTTTTATGCTTTTTTTGTTTTCCTATAAGGATTTAAAATAAGGAAATTAATATCATAAAAATCAAGCTCTACGGCTAGAATAATAAAGAGAAGAAAAAAAGAGTTTGTTTATTTATGAATTTCAACTGACTAACTACTTGTGTATCCTTATGCATTTTGGTGGCACCATGGGGTGACACCAAACTTAGTTTGAAGCAATGTGATGAAAAGTTTTGTTCAAAGCTCCCAAGACTAGCATGCATCTTGGTTTGCTTTGAACACCAAACTTGTTCTTCACTATATACTGCATGATAAAGATTTCACCAAGTGTTTGTCAAGTTTGGGTTGAAATTCATAAACATTGATTTATTCATTATTTTAAAAACATATAAAACATGGGTTGCCTCCCATGAAGCGCTTCTTTAGCGTCACTAGCTTGACGTTTTTCCCTCATCAAGGTGGTTGGTAGTGCTTAAAGTCCTCCCCTCTTGCTGTGGACTTATATCCATTGGTTGGATCAATGATCTCCACATGTTCCAAGGAAAGAACTTCATTGATAGTGAAGACCTTGGGTAACTGAGATGGTACACTAGGGAGATTAGGGGGAATATCTGGGAAGTAAGCTGAGACAACTCTATCCCCTGGAGAGAAGTCTTTCGTAGGGATCTTCTTGTTTCTCCACCTCCTTGGTACCTTCTTCTTTGTTTCTTTTGAGGTTGCCTTCCCCTTGGTGACCTCTTTTTCTAAAGGAGTTGTGATGCTGTCTTCACCTGCCTCTAGAGGTTTAGGTTCCTCCAACTTTTCCTTGAGCTGTGGCAATTGCTGTTTTCCTTGTTTATCTATTAAGGGGATCTCAGAATGAACTGGCTGTGCTTCAGTGCTTGTTTCCTCCTTCAGTGTCTCATTATCATTTGTGCTTAGTTCCTTGTCCTCTTGATCTGTTTCTTGTGAGAGTTTGAAAACATTGAAGCTGAGTCGTTCATCATGGATTCTCAATATTAGCTCCCCTTTCTCTACATCGATAAGTGCTCTGGCCGTAGCTAGGAATGGTCTTCCCAATATGATTGGATGAGTGTGACTCTCTTCCATGTCCAGGATGACAAAGTCTGTTGGGAAAAAGTATTTCCCAACCTTTAGCAACACATTTTCCACCACTCCTATTGCTTGCTTTTGAGTTTTGTCAGCCAGTCTGATGATTACATCTGTGGGCATTATCTCATTGATCTGCAGCCTCTTTACCAGGGATAAGGGCAGTAAGTTGATGCTGGCCCCCAAATCGCATAGTGCTCTATCGAACATAGTTTCACCTATGGCACAAGGGATGTGAAAACTCCCTGGGTCTCTTCTTTTTGTAGGCAACTCAGGTTGAATAAGGGCACTACATTCCTTATTCATCACTATAGTCTGGCCTCCTTTGAGTGAGCTTTTCCTGGGAAGAAGTTCATTCATATACTTGATGAATGCAGGCATTTGTTGAATTGCCTTGATGAATGGTATGTTCACATGCAGAGATGCAAACAAGTCTAGGAACCTTGAGTATCTTCTTTTTCCCACAGCACCATTGAGCAGTTGAGGGAAGGGTGCATAGAGCTTCAGCAACTCTTGTTGTGAGATTTCTGGTTCTTGGTGATCTTTATCCTCCTCCTTTGTTGAGTTGTCTTCAGGTTGTTCGAAAAGTGTGTTTTGCTTGTCTTCAGTCTCTTGATCACTTGTAGTGACCATTTTGCAATCTTCCCATCTTACTTTCTTTGCTTCTCCTTTGGGGTTTTTCTCCGTGTCACTTCGGAAGCTATCAGTAGGTTTGGGAATCTTCTCAGCTAAATATCCCACCTGGAATTCCAGCTTCCTAATGGTCTCTCCCTGGTTCTTAATATTGGCTCGCACCTCCTCTTTGAACACCTTATTTTCTTGAATCTCTTGGCATATTCCTTCAAGTAAGGCTTCAATCTTAGAGAGCTTGTCATCAATTGATGAGTGATTCGGAGCAGATGTGCTGTTTTGGTTTTGATAAGCGTGTGGAGAAGTGTTGTTGTGGGGGTGTTGAGATGTCCTCTGTGTGAACTGCTGGAGAGCTGTATTGTTGTTGGAGTTATGACGTCTCTGGTCTTGGTTTTGATTTTGCTCACTTCCCCACCCAAAGTTTGGGTGGTTTCTCCATCCAGGGTTGTAGGTATTGGAGTATGGATCATAGTTTTTCCTTGGTGAATTTCCAATGTAATTGGCTTGCTCCTGACTACCCTCTGCTTCTTCATTCACTCCTTCTTGGGTTGTTGATGAAGTTGAGACTGCTGCTACTTGGTTCCTCTCCATCTTCTTGGTGAGGTCAGCCAGCTGCTGGGTAATGAGCTTGTTTTGGGCCAACAGAGCATCTACATTGTTTAGCTCCATTACTCCTCTTGTGTTCCCTCTTTCGGAAGCATAGAAGTAGTCGTTCTCTGCTACTGTTTCAATAACATCTATGGCTTCCTCAATAGTCTTCTTCTTGTTCAAAGATCCTCCGGATGAATGGTCTACGGCCTTCTTTGACTCATAAGAGAGCCCTTTATAGAAAATGTGCAGCTGCACCCATTCGTTGAACATGTCAGGTGGACACCTCCTTGTTAAGTCCTTGAACCTCTCCCATGCTTCATATAGAGTCTCACCATCTTGTTGCCTGAAAGTTTGGACCTCAGCTCTCAGCCTATTGATTCGTTGAGGAGGGTAAAATCTTGCTAAGAATTTGTTCACCACGTCTTCCCAAGTTGTCAAGCTTTCCCTTTGGAAAGATTCCAGCCACTTGGCTGCTTTGTCCCTAAGTGAGAATGGAAACAAGAGCAGTTTATAGGTGTCAGGATGAATACCATTAGACTTCACTGTGTCACATATCCTCAGGAAGGTGGTTAGATGTTGATTGGGGTCTTCTTGAACACCTCCTCCAAACGAACAGTTGTTCTGAACAAGGGTGATGAGCTGTGGTTTAAGTTCAAAGTTGTTGGAATGGATTGTTGGCTTTTGGATGCTACTTCCACAATTGCCTGGGTTTGGATTGATGTAAGAGCCTAAAACTCTTCTATCCTCCCCAGCATGATTTGCTCTACCTCCTCCCCCATGGTTGTGATCTTCTTCTTCATGATGGTTTTCCATGTTGTCTTCCATGTTTGGTTCAAAGAATTCTTCTTCTTCCTCAGCACCAACCACTTTTTTTCCTCTTGCCTCCCTCCTTAATCTAAGGAAGGTCCTCTCAGGTTCAGAATCGAAGGAAGTTGAAGCCTCGCTTCTTCTCCCTGTCATACAACCATCAAGTGCAAGCAAGAAAAGATAGGTGCAGAAAGTATTTGTGTTAGATTTACTGTTAGTTGTGGGTGATGCAATATATCAAACAGTTAGCGGGTTAGCAAACAGAATTGAAAATAACAAAGAAAAACAAAAGAGTAGAGGGGGAAGGGAAGAAGTTTAACTAAAACAGAAAGTAAATCACTCAAACAGAAAATGAAATTCACAAAATAAAAATGCTCAATCTAGTGATCTTCCAATTTAATCATTGTTGATGAACAATCAATCCCCGGCAACGGCGCCATAAACTTGATGCACGAAAAACTTGTCTCGCAACAAATCTCCCTTCGGCAAGTGTACCGAATTTGTCGTCAAGTAAAAACTCACAATAGAGTGAGGTCGAATCCCACAGGGATTGATTGATCAAGCAACTTTAATTAGAAGAATGTTCTAGTTGAGCGAATCCAGAAATTGGGTTGAGAGTTGCAGAAAATAAAATAGCGGGAATGTAAATAACAGAAAAGTAAATGCTAGAATTAAAGGACTGGAAGTAAATGACTGAAAATAAATTGCAGAATTGTAAATGGGAATTGGGGATTTGCTCATAAAAGTAAATGGCAGAAATTAAAGAGAATGGATAAGATCAGAGATAGGGAGTTCATTGGGCTTAGGAGATGTTGTAATTCTCCGGATCAAGTTCATTTTCATCTCTTCCTCAATCAATGCACTCATTAATCTCCTTGGCAATCTTAATTGATTGAATTACAATTTCTTACAATTCAATCTCTCAAGTCTTGATCAATAGCCAATTCCTTGGTCAATTGCTCATGAGAAGAGATGAAGTATGGTCACTGATTATACCACATGCATTTCCCAAATCAAGTATTGAGAGGGTTATAGTCACATACCCATCCAAACCCAATTTGGCCCAGCATGAGAAAGCATTTCTAGCTTGATCTCTTCATTCCTCTTTCAAGGTTCAAAAGAGATCCAAGTTTGAATAGCTTCTTTTCCAAGATAACTACTCAATTGGATGAAGATCGAAAGCTTTCAAGTAAAATCAAGAGAAAAGATAGAAGAAGAATAATGAAAATTAGTATTGATCCATCAAATTACAACAGAGCTCCCTAACCCAATGAAAGGGGTTTAGTTGTTCATAGCTCTTGAAAATGAAAACAAAGATGCAGAATACATCATAAAACTAGAAAATGCACAGAAAGTAAAATACAGAGAGTAGTTCTCTTTTTCCAACCTCCAGAACTCCTTTAACAATTCAAAGCTTCTCCTATATATACTACTTCTCTCAGCTTCTAGTTGGCTCTTCAAGTCTTGGGCCTTTGGATCTTGAGCTTGAAGCAGTTCTCTTCTTCATTTGGGCTTGGCTTTACTTGCAGAGGGAAAATGTGAAGTGGGCAGAGACTTTAGCTCAGGACGTTAGGGGTTTTAACGTTTAGTGAAAATATGAGTTCGAGAACGTTAGTGACAATCAACTTTCTCACTAACGTTACCAAGTAAAAGCCACGTTAACTTCAACGTTAGTGGCATAAACGTTGCCACTAACGTTGCTTCTAAGTCCATCGCACACGTTATTGAGACTTAACATTTCCAATAACTTTGAAAAGCCCCCTTTGTTCCCACGTTAGAGCCCACGTTAACTTGGTTAACGTGGCTCTTTAACGTGGGCTTGCCATCCTTCGAGAACGCTAGTGACACTCAACATTGTCACTAACGTTCCAAGGTTCCCCTATGCCTCACGTTAGAGTCCACGTTAACTAGGTTAACATGGCTTCTAATTTGGCCATGCTTAGCCATCCCCAACATTAGTGACAATGTTGAGTGTCACTAACGTTGGCCATTCTTTCACTCATCAACGTTAGCGTGGAAGCTAACGTGGCTCCTTGGGGGGTTGTGTGGTTACTTCCAACGTTAGTGACAATGTTGGGTGTAACTAACGTTGTCGACCACTCTTGCTTCTGACGTTAGCTCCCACGTTAACCAAGTTAACGTGGGAGTTAACGTGGTATGTTTCTCCTTAGGCCAACGTTAGTGACAATGTTGAATGTCACTAACGTTGGCGTTTCTCCCCCTTTCCAACGTTAGAGGCCACGTTAACTAAGTTAACGTGGACTCTAACGTGGCCACTTATGAGCATCTGCCAACGTTAGTGACAATGTTAAGTGTCACTAACGTTGGCTCAACTTCCCTTCTCCACGTTAGAGTTCACGTTAACTTAGTTGACGTGACTCTTAACGTGGTCAATGATGGCTTCGAGAGCATTATTGGCAATCACTTTTCTCATTAACTTTGTCACTAAACTTATGCAAAATCCTCATGAAATAATGTAAAATGCACAATGTATGCTTGAATCAAGGTGTAAGTGAATATCTACCCAAAACTAGCTTATTTCCTAAGGAAATGCATGAAACTAACCTAAAAACAGTAAAGAACAGGTCAGTGAAACTGGCCAAGATGCCCTGGCATCAATGTTTTTATTAGTTTTTATGTTAAATTCACATTTCTGGACTTTACTATGAGTTTGTGTGTTTTTTTGTGATTTCAGATATTTTCTGGCTGAAATTGAGGGACTTGAGCAAAAATCAGATTCAGAGGTTGAAGAAGGACTGCTGATGCTGTTGGATTCTGACCTCCCTGCACTCAAAGTGGATTTTCTGGAGGTACAGAACTCAAAATGGCGCGCTTTCAATTGCGTTGGAAAGTAGACATCCAGGGCTTTCCAGCAATATATAATAGTCTATACTTTGGCCGAGTTTAGACGACGTAAAAGGGCGTTGAACGCCAGTTCTACACTGCAGTCTGGAGTTAAACGCCAGAAACATGTCACGAACCAGAGTTGAATGCCAAAAACACGTTACAAGTTGGCGTTCAACTCCAGAAGAAGCCTTTGCACGTGTAAACTTCAAGCTCAGCCCAAGCACACACCAAGTGGGCCCCGGAAGTGGATTTATGCATAAATTACTTACTTCTGTAAACCCTAGTAGCTAGTTTAGTATAAATAGAACTTTTTACGGATCTTCGGATCACTTTTGATCAGCTTTATGCTATCTTAGACTTTCATGGGGGCTGGCCATTCGGCCATGCGTGGACCTTTCACTTATGTATTTTCAACGGTAGAGTTTCTACACTCCATAGATTAAGGTGTGGAGCTCTGCTGTTCCTCACGAATTAATGCAAAGTACTACTGTTTCTCTATTCAACTCAACTTATTCCGCTTCTAAGATATTCATTCGCAATTCAATATGAATGTGATGAACGTGACAATCATCATCATCCCATACGAACGCGTACCTGACAACCACTTCCGTTCCACCTTAGATTGGATGATTATCTCTTGGATCTCTTAATCAGAATCTTCGTGGTATAAGCTAGATTGATGGCGGCATTCATGAGAATCCGGAAAGTCTAAACCTTGTCTGTGGTATTCCGAGTAGGATTTAGGGATTGAATGACGGTGACGAACTTCAAACTCGCGAGTGCTGGGCGTAGTGACAGACGCAAAAGGATAGTAAATCCTATTCCAGTATGATCGAGAACCTCCAGATGATTAGCCATGCAGTGACAGCGCATCGGACCATTTTCACAGAGAGGATGGGATGTAGCCATTGACAACGGTGATGCCTCCAGATGATTAGCCATGCAGTGACAGCGCATCGGACCATTTTTACAAAGAGGATGAGATGTTTCCATTGACGACGGTGATGCCCTTACATAAAGTTTGCCATGGAAAGGAGTAAGACTGATTGGATGAAGACAGCGGAAAAGCAGAAATTCAGAGGAACGCAAGCATCTCTATACGCTTATCTGAAATTCTCACCAATGAATTACATAA
Organism: Arachis hypogaea; assembly: GCF_003086295.3. Lineage (NCBI taxonomy): Eukaryota > Viridiplantae > Streptophyta > Magnoliopsida > Fabales > Fabaceae > Arachis > Arachis hypogaea. The sequence goes on from NC_092049.1 coordinate 52,221,512, forward strand.
GTATTTTTATCTTTATTTTTTGAGTATTTATTATTATTATTCGAAAATACTATAACCATTTGATATCCGCCTGACTGAGATTCACAAGATGACCATAGCTTGCTTCAAGCCGACAATCTCCGTGGGATCGACCCTTACTCACGGAAGGTTTATTACTTGGATGACCCAGTGCACTTGCTGGTTAGTTGTGCGAAGTTGTGAAGTTATGTTTGGACCATGGTATTGTGCACCAGTTTGTTGGCGCCATTACCAGGGAGAGAACAAACATCAAATTTTACAACCTCAGAGTAACAATTTCGCATACCACCTTCCCAAGCCAAGAGCATAAAATTCTACTCTAACATCCTTCCAAGAATTTCATCAAACACTTGGAAGGCATAAAAGGAAAACATAGTAAAATTGCAAGGAAAGTAAATCTACACTACTCAATTGCAAGGAAAGTAAATCTACACTACTCAATTGCAAGGAATTAAACAACAACAAATCAAATGAACAACAAAGAACATGAACCATAAATTGCATTAAAGAGAAATAGAAGAAACAAAAGTGCATGAACATAAAAGTAGAGAATTACAAGAATTAAAAGCAAAACTAGAGAGAATAGATGTAGAAGAAGAAGAATTACAAAGGGAAAATTAAATCAAAGTATGAAATTAACCTAGATCTAAGAAATTCTAAATTAGATCTAACCTACTCCTAATTCTAGAGAGAAGAGAGAGCTTCTCTCTCTAGAAACTAACTAAATCATGAAAAAACTCAAATAAAACTCCCTAACTAACTATATGTTCTATCCCTCTTCAATTCTTGGGTGAAATAGCATCAGAAATGAGTTGGATTGGGCCCAAAATGCCTTAGAATTCGCTGGCCACGAGTTGCATTAAGTAAATCATGTGCACCCATCGGCGCATACGCGTACCGTGTGCGTGTGCGCCCCTATGCATGGTGCAACTATGGAAAATCTTATACTATTTCTAACGCAACTGGAACCGCATCATTTGGACCTCTTTAGCTCTAGTTATGGTCGATTAAGTGCGAAGAGGTCGGCTTGACAGCTTTTGCGATTCCTTCATTTTTTCATGAGTTCTCCATTTTTACATGCTTTTCCTTCATTCCCTTGATCCAATCTTTGCCTCCTAAATCTGAAATCACTTAACAAACATATCAATGCATCTAATGGAATCAAGGTGAATTAAATTTAGCTATTTTAAGTCCTAGAAAGCATATTTTCACTCTTAAGCACAATTAAGGGAGAAGTTATAAAACCCTGCTATTTCATTGGATAAATGTGAGAAAAGATGATAAAACCCTCTAAATTCAACACAAGATAAACCCTACAAATGGTGTTTATCAACCTCCCCACACATAAACCAAGCATGTCCTCTTGCTTAAACCAAGAAGGATAAGAGAAGGGGTATGAACATTTATTCAATGCAAATAACCTAAATGCATCTATCTATATGAATGCAACTAAATGCAAAATGATTCTACCTACTTGGTTAAAAATAAATCAATCCTCCAAGAGCATGTATAAATGGGTAGGGATAAGGTCATATGACGACTCATGAATCCTACAAATTCAAGTATAAAAATGAAGTTCGAGTAGACTTGCAAGAAAAACGCTCATGAAAGTCGGGAATCAAGGATTTGGGCATCGAACCCTCACCGGAAGTGTTTGCACTCTAGTCGCTCAAGTGTGTAGGATCGATTCTCTCAATTCTCCCCTAATCATGCTTTCCAATATTTGTTTTTCATCTAACAATGAACATTTATTTCATGCATGCATACAACTATCATAAGGTCTTTTCATAGGTTGTAATGGGGTTAGGGTCAAGGTAAGGATACATATTTGGTCAAGTGGACTTGAAATTTGAATCTTTGAGTACCTTAAACTTCCCACCTAACCTATATAGCAACCTATAACATTCTAAACAAACCTAACTACCCATTCTTCACTTTTTCACATACTCATGCATTTTTTTCTTGATCACAACACATATGCATTGATTTTATTATTGAGCTTCACTTGGGGCATTTTGTCCCCTTTTTATTACTTTTCTTCTCTTTCTTTTCTTTCTATTTTTTTCTTTTTCTTTTTCTTTTGTTTTTCTCATTTTTCTTTCTTTCCATTTTGCTTTGCAGTAAAATATATACAAAAGCATCAATGCATATGGTTTTACATTTATTACACATGAGAATGTACCCAATTCCCAATATTTATAACAAAAATAGAAAACTACCCTATTATTCACCCAATGTCCCGAGTTTTCCCACACTTGAATGATACTCACACTCACTAGCCTAAGCTAATCAAAGATCCAAATTAAGGACATTTATTGTTTTCCACTTTAAGGCTTGTAATGTGATAAAATTAAGAACAAGTGGGTTGATCATAGGCTCAAATTGGCTAACAATGGATGATAAGAGGTAAAGCTATTTGGGTAAGTGAGCTAACGAAACAATGGCCTCAATCATATAAATGCATGAATACACAAAAGAAAATGAAAGATATGAAAAAAACTCTTTTTTTTACCGGCGCGGACGCGTCATGCACGCTTACGCGCCGATGTGTAGTTTGGCAAAGGGACGTGTACGCGCCAGGTGCGCGCACGCGTGGGTTGGGTTAGGTGCGGGGCACAGTGTTAGCCCAAGATTGGCCCAACTCTCTAGAACATGTACCAGGAGGGCAGGTGGCACTATCAGCGCGCGCGCACATTGCGCAATATGCATCAAGGACGCGTACGCGCCAGGTGCGCGTACGCGCGGGATGGTTTGTGCCTTAGGCCCAATATTCGCACAGTGTAGGCCTAAATCTCAGGTTTTTGGCTGGGGGTGGAATTTTTGCATCCACGTGTACGCGTAATGTACGCGTGCGCGCGAATGGTCAAAAATGCTTGGGCACGCGTACGCGCGGATGGTGCTCTATTTTTCATCATTTTTTCTATGTTTTTGCACCAATCGAAGCATTACAAACCTCCAAACAGCTACGGAAACACCTTAAAACCTTATTTAACATACTAAACTACTAAATAAACTCAACAAATCAATCAAAACATGAAACTAAACTAATTCTACCAATATTTACAAAAGAGAAAAATGAAAAGATTTTACCATGGTGGGGTGTCTCCCACCTAGCACTTTTGTTTATTATCCTTAAGTTGGAATTATGGGGAGCTCCTCTCAAGGTGGCTTGTACTTGAAGCTATCTCTGAACATCCACCAATGCTTGAATCTCCAATAAGCTCCATTCTTCAATTTTAATATCTTCAAGCTTTGATGGAGTTTTTCACAAACCATGAGCTCCCAAAGGTAATCCTCATGTATTCCCGGATCCTATATCTTGTTTTCACACCCGTCTTGAAGTTGATCATCTTTATTCCATCAGGGTGGCATAACCATAGAATTCTCAAAGAAGCTTCCAAACAACTTCCTAGACCCATGCAATTTAGTTCCCCACCAACCATTGCTCTTGAATTTTGAGCTTGCAACCGTCATGAGCTTAGAATGACGTTTCCAACCACTACACAACTCTTTCCTACTCTTAACTCCACAAAGAGCTTTAAGTTGACCATCATTTTCAATCAAACCATATTCAAGTTAGACAGTAAAGCTTAGGGATAAGAATTTTACCCACTTGAATGTTGTGTAGGATGGTGACTTAGGAAGGGATGGTCCTAATGATCTTGCAAGCTCCACTCCCTTGTGCTCTTCCTTGATTATCTCCACCTCTTCGCAAGCTTCTTCAACTTCAACCTTTTCCCTTTTATTACTTGGCTTGGTATTGTCTTCAAGAACTTCGATTTCTTGCTCAATGGGAGGTGATTCAATTTTGGATAGGAATTCATTGATGAATGTATCCATCCCTTGATCAACCTCTTCATATTCCTCAATTTCGATGTACACCATGCCAACTTTTTCCCCTTGGTGGCTCTCTTCCGATTCACTCTCTTTCTCATTGCTCACCAAGGGTATGGGGGGTTGTGCACATTCTTCTATAATTTCAACATCATGTCCAATGGGAAAGGATTCAATTGAGATAGAAGTTCATCCATGATTGAATTCGTCTCTTGATGAACCTTTTTCAAATCTCCAACTACGATATGCCTTAGAGGTTGTGCACCCTCCTCAACCTCAATATCAAGCTTCTTGGAAGAGTGCTCCACGATGCTACATTCCCGTGGACTTTTAACATCTCCTAAATTTTCAACCACTTCTTCCTTTTCTTCAATGATCATAGGCTCCTCCAATTGTTCTAACACAAAGTGGCATCCCTCATTTTCCACCGGAATTTTCAATCTCTCCTTCATGCTATGCTCTTCAATGATCAGATTTTTGCTCAGGTCCCTCAATTTCAACCAGAAAATACCTGAAATCACAAAAAAACACACAACCTCATAGTAAAGTCCAGAAATGTGATTTTTAAATAAAAACTAATAAAAATATAATAAAAAGTAACCAAAACATACTAAAAACTATGTAAAAACAATGCTGAAAAGGGTATAAATTATCCGCTCATCACAACACCAAACTTTAATTGTTGATTGTCCCCAAGAAACTAAAAACAAAATAGGATAAAAAGAAGAGAATATACAATAAATTCCAAATATCAATGAAGCTCATTTCCAATTAGATGAGCGGGGCTAGTGTCTTTTGCTTCTGAATAGTTTTAGCATCTCACTTTATCCTTTGAAGTTCAGAATGATTGGTATCTATAGGAACTCAAAATTCAGATAGTGTTATTGATTCTCCTATTTCAGTATGTTGATTCTTGAACACAGATACTTTATGAGTCTTGGTTGTGACCCTAAGCATTTTGTTTTCCAGTATTACCACCGGATACATAAATGCCACAGACACATAACTGGGTGAACCTTTTCAGATCGTGACTCATCTTTGCTAGAGTCCCTAGTTAGAGGTGTCCAGAGCTCTTAAGCACACTCCTTTTGCTTTGGACCACGACTTTAACCACTCAGTCTCAAGTTTTTCACTTGACACCTTCACACCATAAGCACATGGTTAGGGACAGCTTGGTTTAGCCGCTTAGGCCAGGATTTTATTCCTTTGGGCCCTCCTATCCATTAATGCTCAAAGCCTTGGATCCTTTTTACCCTTGCCTCTTAGTTTAAAGGGCTATTGGCTTTTTCTGCTTGCTTTTTCTTTTTCTCTCTTTTTTTTTTCTTTATTTTTTGGCCAATTTTTTTTCGCAAGCTTTTATTTTTCACTGCATTTTCTTGCTTCAAGAATCAATTTCATGATTTTTCAGATTATCAATAACATTTCTCCTTTTTTATTATTCTTTCAAGAGCCAATAGTTTTAACATTCATAAACAATAATATGAAAAATATGCACTGTTCAAGCATTCATTCAGAAAACAAAAAGTATTGCCACCACATCAAAATAATTAGATTATTTTCAAGATGTAATTCGAAATTCATGTACTTCTTTTTCTTTTTCAGAAAATATTTTTTCATTTAAGAAAGGTGAAGGATTCATAGTACATTCATAGCTTTAAGACATAGACACTAGACACTAATGATCATGTAATAAAGACACAAACACAGACAAAACATAAAGCATAATTTTCGAAAAACAGAAATATAAGAACAAGGAAATTAAAGAACGGGTCCATCTTAGTGATGGCGGTTAGTTCTTCCTCTTGACGATCTTATGGAGTGCTTGAGCTCCTCTATGTCTCTTTCTTGCCTTTTTTGCTCTTCCCTCATGGTGTAACAACCCTGATTTACGAGTATGCGAGATCTTTTCCGAAGGCACGGATTTCGCCAAAAGATCAGTAAAGGGAACACCTCTTCTATATCAACAAGTATCTCAATCCTCATTGTCATTATGTCATCCTTAAGCTAGAACCTTTTTCGAGGCAAGCTTGATAACGCGGTCACGAAGAACCTAGTTTTGGAACCGTATCGGTTGGCAGTTTTGATTCTGATTTTCGTAAATAGTCTCTGTTTGACGAACCGGACTCGATTCATGAGAGGAGAGAGATAATAGTATAATATTATCATTATATTAGTATTAGAAAATGCTTGAATGATATTATAAGGTTACCTGGTCTATTTTAGTTAAAAATAGAAAACCGGTTTAACCGGATTCACAATTTACTGGTGCAGCTTAGCACCAGCACTCTCTGATGACTTTAGCAATGCTAAGGCCTCATCATACATGTTTTATTCTCATAATAAATTTGTTACTAGTGTCATTTATGCTAGTAGCTCAGAAAATAATTTTTAGAGATGTTTTTACAAGTGTTCCGATACATCTAGTTTTAGTAGTTATACACCTGAGATATTTTAATATTATTTTAACCCACCTCCAAGCCAACCAATCACAACTCACCCTACACCCCAAAAACCCTCAAGGCTGGCTCATTTTCACTTTGTGGCCGAAAATAGGTAGAGAGAAAAAGAGAGAAAAGTTCTTAGTTCCAAATCTTCAAAGCTTGATTTCTGCTGAACTAAAACTCAAATCAAAATTTCAATCCGACCAAAATGATCCTTTATTCTTCCTCTACATAACCATGTAACTTATCACGGATGGAAATAAGGTGAGATGGCTGTCTCCCTCCCATTTCAATTCGGTTTTCAAGGAAAACCATGCAAAACATGTGTTTTATTGATGTTCTTCCTTAGGAATCATGCTTAACTTGACTTGAGGGCCAAGAAACGTGAATTTCCAGCAAGTCTAAGGTGAGATATCTCTTCCTAACATACTGAGTGAGATTTGGTCAGTTGAGAGTTTTTGAATTTAAAGTTGTTCCTGATGTGATTTAGGAGGAAAAAGTGCTTAAGGACCACCTGAAAGTCTCACCGAATTAGGAGCAGCAAAACCAGGTAGGGTGTCACGAAATTAATCTTGATTATTTGTGTTTGAGTTGTGTGAATGTTGTATAAATTGGCTGTGCTAAAAATTGGTTGCTTATATGATTGATTCTTGGTGAAAATTTGGTGAAAATTTGATGAAATTTGATGAAATTCAAGCTTTAAAGTTCATGTTCTTTGGCAGCTGGAAAAACGAAACCATAAGCTTAAATTGAGATTAAATTTGTGTTAAAATCATGTAGAAAAGATGGGGTTTTAGTGGCTGCAAATTTATTATGAATTTTGGTAAAAATCGGTTGCTGAAAAGACTGAAAAACGGGTAAAAACAGAGAAAGAATCTGAAGAATATACGAAGAACATGAAGAACACTTTGAGTGTGATGAAGAACATTGAAGAACACCTTTTAGATCTTAGAAAGGGCAAGGAAGTAAAATTTTTGGTGTTTAAGGGGTTATATGGTAATTTCTGAAAGTTAGGGTGGTAAAAGTAGAAATATTAAAAGTTACGGGTGGTAAAAAGTGAATTTTAAAGGTTAAAGGTAAAGATAAGGTAATTTTCGAAAATATATTAATAAAATAATAAATAATAATAAAATAATATATAACAATATTTAATTAAAAATAATATTTTAATAAAAATAATAAAATAATGCGAAAAAGGCAGTTTTCTATAAAAACTTTAGAAAGACAACTTTAAGCGCAGAATCTCATAATTACCTTCATAAAATACTTAGGGAGTGGTAAGAACATATTAGTGAGGCAAAGATAAAGAAAAGATAAAAAGTTAAAGAAAAGATAAAAACTAAAGAAAAGTCTGTAAAGTTTTAATAACAGAAAAACAGACAGAAATTAGTGAACGAACTAGGGCAACATAGTTAGTCCTTGAGTTGCGACTAGGGTTAGGTATCATATGAAAAGTTAAACCGTTTCAGTATAGACTTAATGAACCTATACTTGGGACAGGCTAACTATTCATATCGAAATTTACATAAGCTTTAAATACATACGTTAAGCAAAGAAAAGAGTAACCAGAGCAGAGTAAAGAGATACAGAGAACAGAGTAACCAGAGTAGAGAAAAGAGATCAAGAGAAAAGAGTAATTTGATAAAGAGAAATGGTTTGAGTTAAGATGTTGTAAAAGTAAAAGCTGTAGAGTTTGTATAGTATGATTGAACAACGAAAGAAAGAGGTACTGTATAAGAATGTAAAAGTGATGATGAATAATGAGAATGTTAATAAATGATGATAATGAGAATGATTATGTAAGAATCTGCTGCAGAGAGGTAGTCAGATAGATGGTGGTACGACCACTGAGAACGCTTTCCTGGGATACCTTGCTATAATGCTTTACTATAAGACAGAGGTTGCTTACAGAGGTATCAAGATTAGTGTGCTCCTGTAAGACAGAGGTTGCTTACAGTGAGTGTGTTGTTACTCCTGTAAGATAAAGGTTGCTTACAGTGAGTATGTTGTTGCTCCTGTAAGACAGAGGTTGCTTATAGTGAGTCTGTTGGGCATATATCGGCTAATAAGTGCCGCCCTGCAAGACAAAGGTTGCTTGCAGTGGATACCCTGCAAGACAAAGGTTGCTTGTAGTGGATATTGCCAATAGGAAAGCCTTATCCAGACAGAGGTTGCTGGGTAACGTCGGGAGCGGGTATGTAACCGATAAATGAGCTCATTACCTGCACTAGGGCTAGACATGCATCATATTTGGTTGCGCATTTCCTCTGTTATGATTGTTGTTTGAATGTATGCCTTCTTTGTTTTCATTCTATTATGTGTCTGTGTTTTGTTTTCTTGTATTCTTTTGTTTGTGTTTTGCTTTTTGTTTTCTCTATTTTCTCTATTTATCTATTTTTTCTGTCTACATCTTCTCGGTATTCTGCTATTTATCTGCTAAACAACACGGAATTAATGAACGTAACTAATAACCCTGGCCCTACTAAGAACTCCCCAGTTCTTCCCTTCTCTCTCCCTTCCCCCTTCAGATGGAAGCATGAGTACCCTTCCGTAATTCACTGATGACCGTTCGCAAAGAAGATTCCGCTCTAGGTAGTCTTCTGAGTCTAGGGTGAATCATATTCCCTGTTCATATGTATATACGGTGAGACCAGCCAACGTCTGCACCCCGTTTGTACGCGAACTTTAATCTAAATCCTATGTACGAGGCTCTTGTTATGTGGCTACTTGATGAGGTACTGGAGTGATGTCATATGGCAATATCTGATCGTGCAGAGGAGTAGAAGATGATGTTCCACCTTTAAATGACGATCCACCTGACTTGAGTTTTGAAGACCTAGAACGTACTTTCCCTCGCTTTAGTAGTTTAGAGGGACTAGGTGAGTATAGAGTCTAGGCTAGCCTGGGCGCCAGCTTAGGGACTTCTTGAACAGGTCAGGACCTGGGATGTTGTATGTATATATGTATATAGTTATTATCTAGCTATGTCTAGGGGTGTTCTAACTAACAGTCTATATTCTAATAAAGGCTGAATCACCGAATGTTGTCAACTGCTTGTGATGTATTTATGTGTGGTTGTTTATAATTATTTTATATATTATTAGTTGTGAATTGATTATGAATGATACTGTTTGTTAATCCAAATATTTTTTTAAAAAAAGAGTACCTCGTAAAATAACGATGCTTTTAACAACGAATCAGGCTCATATAATAAATAATAGATAATAATTAGGTAGACAAGTTGGTAGCGCTCAGTTTCTAGTATGATCATGACGTACCAGAAATTGGGTCGTTACACATGGCTCTTTTGTCTTCTCTAATTTCATGGAGGAGGATGGAATGCTCTTGGTGCTCCATCCTTAGTTGCCCCATGTTGGAACTCAATTCTCCTAAGGAGGTTTTGATTTTCTCCCAATAGTTTTGTGGAGGAAAATGCAACCCTTGAGGAATCTTAGGGATTTCTAGATGAGGGATTTCCTCATGCTCGTGTTGAGGTCCATGAGTGGGCTCTCTTGTTTGCTCCATCCTCTTCTTAGTAATGGGCTTGTCTCTTTCAATGAGGATGTCTCCCTCTATAAAAATTTCAGCTGAATTGCATAGGGTGCAAATGAGATGAGGGAAGGCTAACCTTGCCAAAGTAGAGGGCTTGTCCGCCACCTTGTAGAGTTCTAGGGATATGATCTCATGAACTTCTACTTCCTTTCAATTCATAATACTATGGATCAAGATAGCCCAGTCTATTGTAACTTCAGACCGGTTGCTAGTAGGAATGATAGAGCATTGGATGAACTCCAACCATCCCCTAGCCACGGGCTTGAGGTCAAGCCTTCTTAATTGAACCGGTTTGCCTCTTGAGTCTCTCTTAATTTGAGCTCCTTCCACACAGATGTCCATGAGGACTTGGTCCAACCTTTGATCAAAGTTGACTCTTCTAGTGAAAGGATGAGGATCTCCTTGCATTATTGGCAAGTTGAATGCCAACCTCACATTTTCTCGACTGAAATCCAAGTAATTCCCCCGAACCATTGTGAGCCAATTCTTTGGGTTCGGGTTCACACTTTGGTCATGGTTCCTAGTGATCCATTCATTAGCATAGAACTCTTGAACCATTAATATTCTGACTTGTTGAATGGGGTGGGTGAGAGCTTTCCAACCTCTTCTTTGAATCTCATGTCGGATTTCCGGATATTCACTCTTTTTGAGCTTGAAGGGGACCTCGGGGATCACCTTTTTCTTGGCCACAACTTCATAGAAGTGGTCTTGATAGACCTTTGAGATGAATTTCTCCATCTCCCATGACTCAGAGGTGGAAGCAATTGCCTTTCCTTTCCTCTTTCTAGAGATTTCTCTGGTCTTAGGTGCCATTAGTGGTTATGGAAAAATAGAAAAGCAGAGGTTTTTCCACACCAAACTTAAAAGATTTGCTCGTCCTCAAGCAAAAAAAGAAAGAAAGGAGTAGAAGAAGAAGAAATGGAGGAGATGGAGTTGAGAAGTAGGTTCGGCCAAGGGGGAAAGAATTGTTTGTAATGTGTGAAAGTGAAGGTAGTGAGGAGGGGTATTTATAGGGTAGGGGAGAGAGGGAATACGTGTGAGAATGGGTGGGTTTGGGAGGGAAATAGTTTGAATTTGAATGGTGAGGTAGGTGGGGTTTGTGATGGATGGATGTGAGAGGTGAAGAGATTATGGAGAAGAGGGTAAGATTTGATAGGTGAGGGGTATTTGGGAAAGAGTTATTGATGGGATTGGTCAGGGGTATTTGGGAAAGAGTGTTATGGAAAGGTGTGAAGAGGAGATAAGAAGAGGCGGGGTAGCTAGGGATCCTGTGGGATCCACAGATCCTGAGGTGTCAAGGAATTCTGCTCCCTGCACCTGATGCCAGGGCATTTTGGCCAGTTTCACTGACCTTTTCTTTATGGTTTTAGGGTAGTTTCATGCACTTTCTTAGGAAATAAGCAAGTTTTGGGTAGAATTTCACTTACATCTTGATTCAAGCTAACATTGTGATTTTTATATGAATTCATGAGAATTATGCATGAATTGAATGACAAATTAGATGATGCATGTCTCATAACTTGGACTAGAACTTTGATGCACTTTATTGCTTAATTTCAGGACAAAGGAAGCAAGGAAGAACCACGTTAGCAGCCACGTTAGTCTAACTAACGTGACCTCTAACGTGGAAGGGGAGCTAGCTTGCAACGTTAATGAGAAAAGTAATCGCCAATAACGTCCTCGAAGCCATCATAGCCCACGTTAATTGCCACGTTAACTACATTAACGTGGTAGTTAACGTGGAAGAAGAAAATGAAGCCAACGTTAGTGACACTCACCTTTGTCACTAACGTTGGACCAAGCTCATATTGACCACGTTAAGAGCGACGTTAACTCAGTTAATGTGGACTCTAACGTGGGGAAACAAAAGAATGACCAATGTTAGTGACACTCACCTTTGTCACTAACGTTGAGCTAAGCCACTTTGAGCCACGTTAACTCAGTTAACATGGACTCTAACGTGGAGGGAGCAAAGAATCGCCAACGTTAGTGGCGCTCACCTTTGTCACTAACGTTGGGATGAGCCACTATGAGCCACGTTAACTCCCACGTTAACTATATTAACGTGGAAGCTAACGTGAGTAAAAAGGATGATGAGCCAATGTTAGTGACACTCACCTTTGTCACTAACATTGGAGATGGCTAGCAATACCACGTTAGAAGCCACGTTAACCTAGTTAACGTGAACTCTAACGTGGGAAGTAGGGGCATTTTGGAATGTTAGTGACAAAGGTAAGTGTCACTAACATTCTCGAAGATGTGGCAAGCCTACGTTAAAGGTCACGTTAGCCACACTAACATGAACTCTAACGTAGGGAGAAAGGAGGATTCTCAACGTTATTGGAAAAAGTAAGTCCCAATAATGTGTGCGAAGGACCAAGAGGCAACGAGTGCTCACGTTGATGCTATTAACGTTGAAGTTAACGTGGAGCATCCTTGGGTTAGGAACGTTAGTGAAAAAGGTGATTGTCAGTAATGTTCTCGAACCCACACTTTCACTTAACGTTAACACCACTAACGTCCTAAGCTAGAATCCCTGCCTACTTTACACTTTCTCTCTGCAAGTAAAGCTAAGCCCACTGAAGAAGATAACTGTTTCAACTCAAGATCCAAAGGCCCATATCCAAGACTTGAAGAGCCAACTAGAAGATCAGAAGAATAGTATAAATAGGGAGAGCTTTGAACTAGAAAGGAGCTTTTGGCATTATTAGAATTACTCTCTGTATTTTACTTTCTCTGTAACTTTTAGTTTAATTCTCAGAATGTACTCTCCATCTATGCTTTTCATTCCCAGAGCTATGAACAACTAAACCCCTTTCATTGGGTTAGGGAGCTCTGTTGTAATTTGATGGATCAATAATAGTATTCAATATCCTTCTTCTCTCTTTTCTCTTGATTTTACTAGAAAGCTTTCAATCTTCATCCAATTGAGTAGTTATCTTGAAAAAGAAGCTATTCATACTTGGATCTCTTCTAAACCTTGGAAGAGGAATGAAGAGATCATGCTAGAATTGCTTTTTCATGTTGGACCAAATTGGGGTTTGGGCGGATATGGTGACATATAATTCTCCCAATACTTTGATTCGGAAATACATGTGGTATAATCAGTGACCACACCTCATCTCTTCTCATGAGCAATTAGACCAAGGAATTGGCTATTGATCTGATTTGAGAGATTGAATTACCAAGGAATTGGAATTCAATCACTTAAGATTGCCAAGGAGATCAATGAATGCATTGATTGAGGAAGAGATGAAAATGAACTTCATCCGGAGAATGCAACATCTCCTAAGCCCAATGAACTCCCCATTTCTGATCTTACCCATTCTCTTTACTTTCTGCTATTTACTTTCATGCTAAACCCCCCTTCGCCATTTAAGATTCTGCAATTTACCTTCCGTCATTTATTTTCTGCAATTTACTTTCCTGCCATTTAATTTCCTGCAATTCTCAACCTAATTTCTGCTTAGCTCAACTAGAACATTCTTCCAATTAAAGTTGCTTGACCAATCAATCCATGTGGGATTCGACCTCACACTATTGTGAGTTTTTACTTGACGACAATTCGGTATACTTGCCGAGGGAGATTTGTTAAAGGACAAGTTTCCGTGCATCAAGTTTATGGCGCCGTTGCCGGGGATTATTTTCTATCAACAATGATTAAATTGGTGGATAACTTAATTGAGAATTTGTTTTTATTTTGTTTGATTTAAGTTCATTTGAGTAATTTACTTTCTGTTCAGTTATTATCTTCCCTTTCCCCTACCCATTTTTCTTAGTTGTTTACAATTCAGTCACCAACCCACTAACTGTTTGATATATTACATCACTCACACTAACAGCATTTCTGTAGAAATTACTATCTGCATCTATCTTTCTTGCTTTTGGCTTGTTGGTTGTATGATAGGTAGAAGAAGCGGGGCTTCAACTTCCTTTGATTCTGAACCTGAGAGGACCTTCCTTAGATTAAGGAGGGAAGCAAGAGGAAAGAGAGTAATTAGTGCTGAGGAAGCAGAGGAGTACTTTGAACCAGATATGGATGAGAATATGGAGAACCATCATGAAGAAGAGGCTCACAACCATGGCCGAGAAGGTCCAGCACATCAGGCTGGGCAAGAGAGAAGAGTTCTGGGTTCTTACATCATTCCCAACCCAGGAAACTGTGGAAGTAGCATCCAACGGCCAACCATACATGCCAACAACTTTGAACTAAAGCCACAGCTCATCACCCTTGTTCAGAACAATTTTTCATTCGGAGGAAGTGTCCAAGAAGACCGCAATCAACATCTAACCACCTTCCTGAGGATATGCGATACTGTGAAGTCTAATGGTGTTCATTCTGACACTTATAGACTACTTCTGTTCCCTTTCTCACTCAAGGACAAAGCATCTAAATGGCTGGAATCCCTTCCAAAGGAGAGTTTAGCAACCTGGGAAGATGTAGTGAACAAATTATTGGCAAGATTCTATCCTCCTCAACGGATCAATAGGTTGAGAGCTGAGGTACAAACCTTTAGGCAGCAAGATGGTGAGACTCTATATGAAGCATGAGAGAGGTTTAAGGACCTGACAAGAAGATGCCCACCAGATATGTTCAATGAATGGGTGCAGTTGTACATTTTCTATGAAGGTCTTTCATATGAATCAAAGAAGGCAGTAGTCCACTCATCTGGGGGATCTCTGAACAAGAAGAAGACCATTGAAGAAGCCATAGATGTCATTGAGACTGTAGCTGAGAATGACTATTTCTATGCTTCTGAAAGAGGCAACACTAGAGGAGTGATGGAGCTGAACAACATGGATGAACTGCTAGCTCAAAACAAGATGATTACCAAGCATTTAGCTGACCTCACCAAGAAGATGGAGAGGAATCAAGTAGCAGCAATCACCACTTCAGCAGCAACTCAAGAAGGAGTGAATGAAGAGGCAGAGGGTGATCAGGAACAAGCCAACTACATTGGAAATTCACCCACGCAGCACCATGACCCATACTCCAAAACATATAATCCTGGTTGGAGGAACCACCCAAACTTTGGGTGGGGAAATCAACAGGATCAAGGCCAACATCAGAGACGCCACAACCCCAGCAACAATGCAACTCACCAATATTCCACACAGAGATCATATCAGTACCCACCTAACAACACACCTCAACATCCATACCAAAGTCAAAATGGCCCTTCTCACCCCTCCAATCTCAACTCACCATCATTTGAAGATAGACTCTCCAGGATTGAAACCCTACTTGAAGGCATATGCAAGGAAATTCAAGATAACAAGGTGTTCAAAGAGGAGGTGCGAGCCAATATCAAGAATCAGGGAGACACCATCAAGAGGCTGGAATTTCAAGTGGTATACCTATCTGAGAAGATTCCCAAACCTACTGATAGCTTCCCAAGTGACACAGAGAAAAATCCGAGAGGTGAAGCAAAGAAAGTCAGATGGGAAGATTGCAAGATGGTTACTATAAGTGATAAGGAGACTGAGGAAGAGCTAAACAAACCATTAGAACAATCTGAAGATACATCAGCAGGAAAGCAGGAAGAGAATCCTCAGGAAACCACAATTACGCAGAAAGAGTTGCTGAGGCTCTATGCACCCTTTCCCCAATTACTAAATGGTGGTGTAGAGAAGAGAATATACTCAAGGTTTCTTGACATATTTGCATCCCTCCATGTAAACATACCATTCATCAAGGCTCTCCAACAAATGCCCTCATACATCAAGTATATGAAGGAGCTGCTGACCAGGAAAAGCTCACTCAAGGGAAGACAAATCATAGTGATGAACAAGGAGTGCAGTGCTCTCATTCAACCAGAGCTGCCTACAAAAAGGAAGGACCCAGGGACTTTTCACATCCCCTGTGCCATAGGAGAAACAATGTTTGACAAAGGAATCTGTGATCTGGGAGCAAGCATCAACTTAATGCCTTTATCCCTTATGAAGAGGCTGCAAATCAATGAGCTGATGCCCACAGATGTAGTCATCAGGTTGGCGGACAAAACTCAAAAACAAGCAATTGGAGTGGTTGAAAATGTGCTGGTGAAGGTTGGGAACTACTTCCTTCCCACAGACTTTGTCATACTGAAAATGGAAGAAAGTCACCTTCACCCAATCATATTGGGAATACCATTTAGATACAGCCAAAGCGCTCATAGATGTGGAGCGAGGAGAGCTAATACTGAGGATACATGACGAACAACTCACTTTCAACGTCTTCAAACCCTCACAAGAAGCAAGTCAGGAAGGCAAGGAACTAAGGGCAGAGCATGAGAGAGCAATGGTGGGAGAAAAAAGCATTGAAGCACAAGCTGTACACCTTGGAATTCCTTTGGGTGATGAACAAGAGAATCAGCAGCTGTCACAGCTAAAGGAAACTCAAGTGGAGCCAAAACCACTAGAATCATATGAGACCAGCAACAAAATCTCCCTAGGGAAAGAGACCACAAAGAGCAGGGTAACAGCAAAAGAAACAAAGAAGAAAGTACCAAGGAGATGGAGGAATAAAAAGATCCCTACAGAATATTTCTCTCCAGGGAATAAAATGATCTCAGCTTACTTCCTAGATATCCCACCTCATCTCCCCACCATCCCATCTCAGTTACCTAAGGTTTTCACCATCAACAAAGTTCTCTCCCTAGAACATGTGGAGATCATTGATGAAGCCAATGGATATAGTTTTACTGCAAGAGCGGAAGATCTGAAGCATTACCAACCACCATGACAAAGGCAGAACATCAAGCTAGTGACGCTAAAGAAGCGCTCCATGAGAGGCAACCCATGTTTTACATGCTTTTAAAAGTAGTTAATAAAGCAAGGTTCAGGGATTTTAACTCAACTTGACATGCACTTGAATGAATCCTTTTGTGCAACATATAGTGAGGAACAAGTTTGGTGTTCAAGGCACACTAAGAGAACATAAATATAACCCATATCATGTCACTCTTAGGGGCCTTGAACAAATATTTTACACCACATGGCACCAAACTAAGTTTGGTGTTGCCAATGTTGCATACATGGATGTTGAGTTAGTCAGTTGGTGTGCACTCATGAACAGCACTTAGTAGTTAGAAACAAAAACTTTAAAAAGTAGTTATTCTTTTAATTTTGCTGCCACTTTCCACAAGTTTTCTTTTAATCATATTTCTTTTATTTTGTAGGAAAATTGATGGGACAGTTGAAGGGTTCGGCTACCACAAAAGGAGAGGACTGTACACGTGTCTCCAAGGGGATTGCATTGGGAATTGTTGCCATGCAACATTGGAAAAAGAACAAGCTTGGAAACTGAACCAACACCATCATAAAGTGATGATCTTTGTGCTCATCCCATGCTAAACCCCATCCGTCCATCACACAACCACCCCATCAGTCCACACCTTTCATTCACTCATCATTTTCCTATATAAGTGAGTCCTAGTCCGTACTTCCCTTCACATTCCAGCAACCACTTCTTCAAACTGCTCACTCTCGAAGTACAACTCTCTAAGCCACGCCCTATCCAAACCCAACCGAATTCCACCACTCATCACTAACCTCAACACCTTCACTTTTCAAAAGTCACTCATGGCATCATTAAGCTCTAAAAGAAGAAAGGGGAAGGAGCCTATGGAGCAATGCCCTTTCGATGAAAAGAAGTTTAGAACTTTTTATCATGCACTCCAATTTGGATGGATGGCTGATAAGGAGATCATATATGAGCTAGGCTTTCAAGTCAAGAAAACTGAGTGCCCCGAAATCACAGAGAAGGTAGAAAAAAGAAGATGGGAGCTCCTCACCGATCCGATCACTGCAAGAATAAATGCAACGCTCGTGAGAGAGTTCTACGCAAATGTGGTGAGGTATGATAGGAAAGAGGAGTCTTATATAAGCTTTGTGAGACGAGTGACGGTGGATTTTAGTCCCATGAGCATCATGAGAGTGCTAAAGCTACGAACTATACCATTTGAGGAAGAGAGTTATCAATCTCGAATAGATGGTAATCCTAATTATGACCAGATTGTGAAAGATATCTGCATACAAGGGGCAGACTGGATGAGAGATCCCAATGGAAAACCCAAATTTATTAAAAGAGGTGATCTCACCCCTGAAGCAAAGGGATGGTTCGAAATTGTAAGGAGATCCATCCTTTCTGTCGGAAACAATTCAGAGGTGAATCTTAAGAGAGCAACAATGGTGCAATGCATACTTAAAGGGGGAGAGATCAAAGTGCACGAGCTCATAGCCCAAGGCATTAGGAAGATGGCTGAGAAAAGTGATTCTGGAGGAAGGTTAGGCTATCCCAGCACCATTTTCCGCCTGTGTGACAGGGCCGGGGTAGTTGACGTTAGGATTTTTGCCAGTAAAGAATTTCATAAAAACAGTCGCGTTGTAGATATAGTCTCTAAACCGATAGAAATCCCTTCGTACAAACGTTTTGGTTGTCACAAGTAACAAACCCCTTTAAAATTGATAACCGAGTATTTAAACCTCGGGTCGTCTTCTTGATGCGGGGAAAACTTGTCTCTCAACAAATCTTCCTTCGGCAAGTGTACCGAAGATGTCGTCAAGTAAAAACTCACAATAGAGTGAGGTCGAATCCCACAGGGATTGATTGATCAAGCAACTTTAATTAGAAGAATGTTCTAGTTGAGCGAATCCAGAAATTGGGTTGAGAGTTGCAGAAAATAAAATGGCAAGAATGTAAATAACAGAAAAGTAAATGCCAAAATTAAAGGACTGGAAGTAAATGACTAAAAATAAATTACAGAATTATAAATGGGAATGGGGGATTTGCTCATGGAAGTAATTCGCAGAAATTAAAGAGAATGGGTAAGATTAGAGATGGGGAGTTCATTGGGCTTAGGAGATGTTGCAATTCTCCGGATCAAGTTCATTTTCATCTCTTCCTCAATCAATGCACTCATTGATCTCCTTGGCAATCTTAAGTGATTGAATTGCAATTCCTTGCAATTCTATCTCTTAAATCTTGATCAATAGCCAATTCCTTGGTCAATTGCTCATGAGAAGAGATGAAGTATGGTCACTGATTATACCACATGCATTTCCCAAACCAAGTATTGAGAGGGTTACAGTCTCATACCCATCCAAACCCAATTTGGTCCAGCATGAGAAAGTATTTCTAGCTTGATCTCTTCATTCCTCTTCCAAGGTTCAAAAGAGATCCAAGTTTGAATAGCTTCTCTTCCAAGATAACTACTCAATTGGATGAAGATCGAAAGCTTTCAAGTAAAATCAAGAGGAAAAATAGAAGAAGAACAATGAAAATTAGTATTGATCCATCAAATTACAACAGAGCTCCCTAACCCAATGAAAGGGGTTTAGTTGTTCATAGCTCTTGAATATGAAAACAAAGATGGAGAATACATCATAAAACTAGAAATTGCAAAGAAAGTAAAATACAGAGAGTGGTTCTTCAACCTCCAGAACTCTTTTACAATTCAAAGCTACTCCTATATATACTACTCTTCTCAGCTTCTAGTTCACTCCTCAAGTCTTGGGCCTTTGGATCTTGAGTTTGAAGCAGTTCCTTTCTTTATTTGGGCTTGTCTTTACTTGCAGAGAGAAAGTGCGGAGTGAGCAGAGACTTAAGCTCAGGGCGTAAGGAGTGTTAATCATTTAGTGAAAGTCCAAGTTCGGGAACGTTAGTGACACTTAACATTGTCACTAACGTTCCAATGCACCCCTTTTGCCTCACGTTAAAACCCACGTTAACTAGGTTAACGTGGCTTTTAACGTTGCCTTGTTAACCTTCGAGAACGTTAGTGACACTCAACATTGTCACTAACATTCCAGTGTGCCCCTTCTTGCTTCACGTTAAAGCTCACGTTAACTAGGTTAACGTGGCTTCTAACGTGGCCTTTGCCATCCTTCGAGAACGTTAGTGACATTCAACATTGTCACTAACGTTCCAATGTGCCCCTAGGTCTCACGTTGGAGTCCACGTTAACTAGGTTAACGTGGCTTCTAACGTGGCCATCTTTTAGCCATCCCAACGTTAGTGACAATGTTGAGTGTCACTAACGTTGGCTCATCCTTCATTTCTCATCGTTAGCTTCCACGTTAACCAAGTTGACGTGGAAGTTAACGTGACTCTTGGTGGTTGTGTGGTTGCTTCAACGTTAGTGACAATACTGAGTGTCACTAACGTTGTCGACAACTCTTCATCCTCTACGTTAGTTCCCACGTTAACCAAGTTAACGTGGGAGTTAACGTGGTACTTAGCACCATAGGCCAACGTTAGTGACAATGTTGAGTGTCACTAACGTTGGCTTCTCTCCCTCCCTCTTAACGTTAGAGGCCACGTTAACTAGGTTAACGTGGCTTCTAACGTGGCCACGTATGAGTAATTGCCAACGTTAGTGACAATGTTGAGTGTCACTAACGTTGGCTCAACTTCTTTTCTCCACGTTAGAGTTCACGTTAACTTGGTTAACGTGACTCTCTAACGTGGGCATTGATGGCTTTTTTTTTTTAGAGTGTTATTGGCAATCACTTTTCTTATTAATCTTTGCAAGTTACCTCCCCTTTTCTTGCTTCTTTTTGGTCCCGAAATCAAGCAACAAAGTGCATCAAAGCTCTAGTCCAAGTCATGAGTAATGCAACATAATATTTGTCACTAAACTTATGCGAAATCCTCATGAAATCATGTAAAATGCACAATGTATGCTTGAGTCAAGGCATAAGTGAATATTTACCCAAAACTAGCTTATTTCCTAAAGAAATGCATGAAACTAACCTAAAAATAGTAAAGAAAAGGTCAGTGAAACTGGCCAAGATGCCCTGGCATCACAACACCAAACTTAAAGCTTGCTTGTTCCTAAGCAAGTACTAGAACAAGAAAATGATGAATGGAATATCCAGAGGAATGAGTCATTCTTGTGGAAGTCATATTACTGATTTTATGGTGGTTTCATGCATAGCAACTTAGGTTCATTCCATTACTGGCTTTCAGACCTTTATCATGTCCCTAAACACGTACTTTGTTTATATCTCATGAGACTTTTATTCATTGATCCTTTTATTGTTATTTCAAGGGTTATTTGTGTTATTTAGGCTAAGTGCTCTGTAAGGGGGCAACTCTTTAAGATAAGCTTTCAGCCAACACTCCCGAACCAGTTGGTTCAAGGTGCTAGGTGTTGAAGCACCCCTAAGGACTTACTCCCTCAAGTCTCTCCCCCATACATACACACCACAAGCATATAGTTTATTTATTTTCTTTTCTTGAGACCTTGGTGTCCAACACCTCTTTGGGTTGCTAAATGCTCTGTAGTGAGGGTTACTCTTGATAGTGGATTTTCAGCTGATAATCCCGGGTTAGTTAACCCAAGTTACCAAGTGATAAAGCACCCCTAAGAGCTTATTCATCCAAGTAGATCCCTCACACAGGAGCACCACAGACACTTGCCTCAAGATTAAAACCATTGATGCCTAGCCTTATTGCTTACTCTTTTTCTTTTGTTTTTCACTTCCATTATTCTTTCCCTTTTCTCTTATTAGGATCTTGTTATTAACTTAGTCTCATGAGTGTATCCAAAGCAAAGTATTCAGGATAGATAGTTGTCCTCCTAGCCTTGTGGTTGAACCAACATAGCTAACTTATGACTACCCCAAAGATTCATGAATGCACTTCCACAATATGAACTCCACTCTGGTCTTTTAAGAACATAAACATTCTCTTCTTCATTTGATAAAAAGGGACAAGCTTACAAGTAGGTTAAGTAATGATGCAGTGACATAAAGACCATTGCACATAGACTCTCTTCAATACCAAAAACTAAAAATAACATAATTTGAAAAAGGTTTAAACATAACATGGAAGCAAGTTCTATTTCATACAAGATCTTCCTTATTTAAAACACGGAGAAAGATGGAACAAAGAAGGAACTCCACCACCTTTTACTGTTGTGGGTGTCCACGATCTTTTCCTTGCTTGTCCTCCTTGTTTCCTCTTGCATTTCCTTGCATCCGTGCCAATCTTGCTTGCTTCCAAACATCAAGTGCCTTCCTCACTGACTCATGACCCTCTTTCACCCTTTGTCTTTCCCTTCGTGCTAATTCATCCTTCATTTCATCATACTTGGCTATTCCTGGATGCAATATTGGCAGCTGTCCCACTAAGTAGCCGAGCCTGGCTTGAGTATTTATCTGATGTCCTGTTTGACTCATGTAAACTCCTTCTGCAAATGCCCTTTGCTCGTCCAATAGTTCTGCCTATTCTATTTGTCTTCGATGCATCTCATGTATGTGTGCCCCTTGATGTGCTTGGATGTTGATTAGCCTCTGGGTGGATTCTTGTTGCTCGTTTTGCCTTTGTTCCATTCTGTTGAATGCTTCTCCCCATTGTTGTCCTTGGCTTAATTGCTGTTCCATCATTTGCCTTTGCCACTCATCTTGCTGCCCCATCATCTGTAGTTGAAGCTCTTTTTGTGCTCCTTGACTTTCCAAATATTGTCTAGATAAGCCATCAATGGCTTCCTGTAATTGGTGCATGTCCAAGGTCTGTGGTGCTTGTCCCTCTAAGACTTGTCCTTCAACTACTTGAGGAGCTGTCCTCTTTCTTTGCTTCCGTTGAGGCAGGGGGAGTGCTGCAGCATTCATCCTTCAGACCGTTATTGGAATGCCTTCCTTTATCCAAACGGGGTCCTCATCTTCAAAAACCACTCTAGCTTTCTTGCATATTCGGTAAATGGTGCTGGGGTAACCTAATATTCCTCTTGAGTCACTTTTCTCTGCCATCTTTCTAATTCCTTGAGCTATGATCTCATGAACTTTGATTTTTCCTCCCTTGAGTATACAATGCAACATTGTTGCTCTCTCGAGATTCACCTTCGAGTTGTTTGCAGCTGGGAGAATAGACATCCTCACTAGCTCGAACCACCCCTTAGCTTCAGGAGTGAGATCTGTTCTCTTAATGAACTTTGGTTTATTTTCTGCACCCCTTTCCAAGTCAGCTCCTAGTACACACAGGTCTAGTAAAAGCTGGTCATAATTGGGATTGTTGTCCAATCTTGAGTGGTAACTTTCTTCTTCAAATGGTATAGACCGTAGCTTCAATGCCCTCATTACACTCATGGGACCAAAATCCACCATTGTTCCTCTCACAAAGCTTGTATATGACTCATCTTTCTTATCATACCTGACTGCATTTGCATAAAATTCTCTTATGAGATTTGCATTCACCTTAGTGACCGGGTCAGTGAGGAGCTCCCATCTTCTCCTTTCTACCTTCTCTGTGATTTCGGGGCATTCAGTCTTCTTAACTTGAAATCCCAGCTCATAAATGATTTCCTTATCAACCATCCACCCGTATTGCAATGCATGATGCAAGCTTCTAAACCTCTTCTCATCATATGGGTGTTCTTCCATGGGTTCCTTCCCCTCCCTTCTCTTAGAACTTGAAGATGCCATGAATGATGATTTAATATGTGAAGGTGGTAAGGTTGTGGAGACTTTTGGTTGTTTAGGGTTTTATGGCAATGAGGAGAGTGAGGGGAGGAATGTTTATAATTGGATAGGGGGTGTATTGTACCGAAATGAAGAGTGGTGAAGGTGTGTGATGACAATGAAGGGTGGTATGGACAAGGGTTGTTTATATAGAGAAGTTGTGAGAGAATGGAGGGTGTAGATTGATGAAGTGGTCACTTGATGGACGGTTGGGGTTATGCATGGCTAGAAGACAAGGATCATCACTTTATGATGGGGATTGCTCGGTCTTCTAAGGGTCCCTTTTTTCAATGTTGCATGGCAACATTTTCCAACGTATTCTCTCTTTAGAACAAGTGTTAACCCCTCTTCTTTAAGTGGCGAAATCTCCCCCATTTAATTGTCCCATCAATCCCTTTTTATGCTTCTTTTCCTTTCCTATAAAGATTTGAAATAAGGAAATTAATAATTAAAAAAATTCAAACTCTACGGCTAGAAATAAAGGAAAGAAAGGTTTTGATTGTTTATTTATGAATTTCAACTAACTAACTAACTATTGGTGGTTCCTTATATGCATTTTGGTGGCACCATGAGGTGACACCAAACTTAGTTTGAAGCAATGTGATGAAAAGTTTTGTGTTCAAAGCTCCCAAGACTAGCATGCAACCTGGTTTGCTTTGAACACCAAACTTGTTCCTCACTATATTCTGCATAAAAAGATTTTCACCAATTGTTCGTTAAGTTTGGATTAAAGCTCATAAAGATAGACTTATTCATAATCTTTTGAAAGCATATAAAACATGGGTTGCCTCCCATGAAGCGCTTCTTTAGCGTCACTAGCTTGACGTTTTTCTTTCATCACGGTGGTTGGTAGTGCTTAAAGTCCTCCCCTCTTGCTGTGGACTTGTATCCATTGGTTGGATCAATGATCTCCACATATTCCAGGGAAAGAACTCTGTTGATAGTGAAGACCTTAGGTAATTGAGATGGCACAGTAGGGAGATTAGGAGGAATATCTGGGAAGTAAGCTGAGACAACTCTATCCCCTGGAGAGAAGTCTTCCGTAGGGATCTTCTTGTTCCTCCATCTCCTTGGTACCTTCTTCTTTGTTTCTTTTGAGGTTGCCTTTCCCTTGGTGACCTCTTTTCTCCAAGGAGTTGTGATGCTGTCTTCACCTGCCTCTAGAGGTTTGGGATCCTCCAACTTTTCCTTGAGCTGTGGCAATTGCTGTTTTCCTTGTTTGTCAGTTAAGGGGGTCTCAGAATGAACTGGCTGTGCTTCAGTACTTGTTTCCTCCTTCAGTGTCTCAATATCATTTATGCTTAGTTCCTTGTCCTCTTGATTTGTTTCTTGTGAGAGTTTGAAAACATTGAAGCTGAGTCGTTCATCATGGATTCTCAATGTTAGCTCCCCTTTCTCTACATCGATAAGTGCTCTGGCCGTAGCTAGAAATGGTCTTCCCAATATGATTGGGTGAGTGTGACTTTCTTCCATGTCCAGAATGACAAAGTCTGTTGGGAGAAAGTACTTCCCAACCTTTAGCAACACATTTTCCACTACTCCTATTGCTTGCTTTTGATTTTTGTCAGCCAATCTGATAATGACATCTGTGGGCATTATCTCATTGATCTGCAGCCTCTTCACCAGGGATAAGGGCAGTAAATTGATGCTGGCCCCTAAATCGCATAGTGCTCTGTCGAACATGTTTTCTCCTTTGGCACAAGGTATATGAAAACTTCCTGGGTCTCTTCTTTTTGTAGGCAACTCAGGTTGAATAAGGGCACTACATTCCTTGTTCATCACTATAGTCTGCCCTCCCTTGAGTGAGCTTTTCCTGGGAAGAAGTTCCTTCATATACTTGATGAATGCAGGCATTTGTTGAATTGCCTTGATGAATGGTATGTTCACGTGCAGAGATGCAAACAAGTCTAGGAACCTTGAGTATATCCTCTTTCCCACAGCACCATTGAGCAGTTGAGGGAATGGTGCATAAAGCTGCAGCAGCTCTTGTTGTGAGATTTCTGGTTCTTTGTGATCTCTATCCTCCTCCTTTGTTGAGTTGTCTTCAGGTTGTTTGCACATTTTGCCTTGCTTGTCTTCAATTTCTTGATCATTTGTAGTGACCATTTTGCAATCTTCCCATCTTACTTTCTTTGCTTCTCCTTTGGGGTTTTTCTCCGTGTCACTTGGGAAGCTATCAGTAGATTTGGGAATCTTCTCAGCTAAATATCCCACCTGGAATTCCATCTTCCTAATGGTTTCTCCCTGGTTCTTAATATTGGCTCGCACTTCCTCTTTGAACACCTTATTTTCTTGAATCTCATGGCATATTCCTTCAAGTAAGGCTTCAATCTTAGAGAGCCTGTCATCAATTGATGAATGGTTCGGAGCAGATGTGCTGTTTTGGTTTTGATAAGTATGTGGAGAAGTGTTGTTGTGGGGGTGTTGAGATGTCCTCTGGGTGAATTGTTGGTGAGCTACATTGTTGTTAGAGTTGTAACATCTCTGGTCTTGGTTTTGATCTTGCTCACTTCCCCACCCAAAGTTCGGGTGATTTCTCCATCCAGGGTTGTAAGTCTTGGAGTATGGATCATAGTTTTTCCTTGGTGAATTCCCAATGTAGTTGGCTTGCTCCTGACTCCCTTCTGCTTCTTGGTTTACTCCTTCTTGTGTTGTTGATGAAGTGGAGATTGCTGCTACTTGGTTCATCTCCATCTTCTTCGTGAGGTCAGCAAGCTGCTGGGTAATGAGCTTGTTTTGGGCCAACAGAGCATCTACATTGTTTAGCTCCATCACTCCTCTTGTGTTCCCTCTTTTGGAAGCATAGAAGTAGTCATTTTCTGCTACTGTTTCAATAACATCTATGGCTTCCTCAATGGTCTTCTTCTTATTCAAGGACCCTCCAAATGAATGGTCTACTGCCTTCTTTGACTCATAAGGGAGCCCTTCATAGAAAATGTGCAGCTGGACCCATTCGTTGAACATGTCAGGTGGACACCTCCTTGTTAAGTCTTTGAACCTCTCCCATGCTTCATACAGAGTCTCACCATCCTGTTGCCTGAAGGTTGAACCTCAGCTCTCAGCCTATTGATTCGTTGAGGAGGGTAGAATCTTGCTAAGAATTTGTTCACCACATCCTCCCATGTTGTCAAGCTCTCCTTTGGGAAGGATTCCAGCCACTTGGCTGCCTTGTCTCTGAGTGAGAAGGGAAATAAGAGCAATCTATAGGCGTCAGGATGAACACCATTAGATTTCACTGTGTCACATATTCTCAGGAAGGTGGTCAAATGTTGGTTGGGATCTTCTTGAACACCTCCTCCAAACGAACAGTTGTTCTGAACAAGGGTGATGAGCTGTGGTTTAAGTTCAAAGTTGTTGGCATGGATTGTTGGCTTTTGGATGCTACTTCCACAATTGCCTGGGTTTGGATTAATGTAAGAGCCCAAAACTCTTCTATCCTCCCCAGCATGATTTGCTCCACCTCCTCTGCCATGGTTGTGAGTCTCTTCTTCATGATGATTTTCCATGTTTTCTTCCATGTTTGGTTCAAAGTACTCCTCAAACTATTCCTCTTCTTCTTCAGTACCAACTACTCATTTTCCTCTTGCCTCTCTCCTTAGTCTAAGGAAAGGTTCTCTCTGGTGCAGAATCAAAGGAAGTTGACGCCCCGCTTCTTCTCCCTGTCATACAACCAACAAGTACAAGCAGAGAAAATAGGTGCAGACAGTAGTTGTGTCAGAGTTATTGTTAGTTGTGGGTGATGCAATATATCAAAGAGTTAGTGGGTTAGCAAACAGAATTGAAAATAACAAAGAAAAACAAAAGAGTAGATGGAGAAGGGAAGAAGTTTAGCTAAAACAAAAAGTAAATCACTCAAACAAAAAATGAAATTCACAAAATAAAATGCTCAATCTAGTGATCTTCCAATCTAATCATTGTTGATGCACAATCAATCCCCGGCAACGGCGCCATAAACTTGATGCGGGGAAAACTTGTCTCTCAAAAAATCTTCCTTCGGCAAGTGTACCGAAGTTGTCGTCAAGTAAAAACTCACAATAGAGTGAGGTCGAATCCCACAGGGATTGATTGATCAAGCAACTTTAATTAGAAGAATGTTCTAGTTGAGCGAATCCAGAAATTGGGTTGAGAGCTGCAGAAAATAAAATGGCGGGAATGTAAATAACAGAAAAGTAAATGCTAGAATTAAAGGACTGGAAGTAAATGACTGAAAATAAATTGCAGAATTATAAATGGGAATGGGGGATTTGCTCATAGAAGTAATTCGCAGAAATTAAAGAGAATGGGTAAGATTAGACATGGGGAGTTCATTGGGCTTAGGAGATATTGCAATTCTCCGGATCAAGTTCATTTTCATCTCTTCCTCAATCAATGCACTCATTGATCTCCTTGGCAATCTTAAGTGATTGAATTGCAATTCCTTGCAATTCAATCTCTCAAATCTTGATCAATAGCCAATTCCTTGGTCAATTGCTCATGAGAAGAGATGAAGTATGGTCACTGATTATACCACATGCATTTCCCAAACCAAGTATTGAGAGGGTTATAGTCACATACCCATCCAAACCCAATTTGGTCCAGCATGAGAAAGCATTTCTAGCTTGATCTCTTCATTCCTCTTCCAAGGTTCAAAAGAGATCCAAGTTTGAATAGCTTCTCTTCCAAGATAACTACTCAATTGGATGAAGATCGAAAGCTTTCAAGTAAAATCAAGAGGAAAAATAGAAGAAGAACAATGAAAATTAGTATTGATCCATCAAATTACAACAGAGCTCCCTAACCCAATGAAAGGGGTTTAGTTGTTCATAGCCCTTGAAAATGAAAACAAAGATGGAGAATACATCATAGAACTAGAAATTGCAAAGAAAGTAAAATACAGAGAGTGGTTCTTCAGCCTCCAGAACTCTTTTACAATTCAAAGCTACTCCTATATATACTACTCTTCTCAGCTTCTAGTTCACTCTTCAAGTTTTGGGCCTTTGGATCTTGAGTTTGAAACGGTTCCTTTCTTTATTTGGGCTTGGCTTTACTTGCAAAGAGAAAGTGCGGAGTGGGCAGAGACTTAAGCTCAGGAGGTAAGGAGTGTTAATCATTTAGTGAAAGTCCAAGTTCGGGAACGTTAGTGACACTTAACATTGTCACTAACGTTCCAATGCACCCCTTTTGCCTCACGTTAAAACCCACGTTAACTAGGTTAACGTGGCTTTTAACGTTGCCTTGTCAACCTTCGAGAACGTTAGTGACACTCAACATTGTCACTAACGTTCCAGTGTGCCCCTTCTTGCTTCACGTTAAAGCTCACGTTAACTAGGTTAACGTGGCTTCTAACGTGGCCTTTACCATCCTTCGAGAACGTTAGTGACATTCAACATTGTCACTAATGTTCCAATGTGCCCCTAGATCTCACATTGGAGTCCACGTTAACTAGGTTAATGTGGCTTCTAACGTGGCCATCTTTTAGCTATCCCAACGTTGGTGACAATGTTGAGTGTCACTAACGTTGGCTCATCCTTCATTTCTCATCGTTAGCTTCCACGTTAACCAAGTTGACGTGGAAGTTAACGTGACTCTTGGGGGTTGTGTGGTTGCTTCAACGTTAGTGACAACGTTGAGTGTCACTAATGTTGTCGACAATTCTTCATCCTCTACGTTAGTTCCCACGTTAACCAAGTTAACGTGGGAGTTAACGTGGTACTTAGCACCATAGGCCAACGTTAGTGACAATGTTGAGTGTCACTAACGTTGGCTTCTCTCCCTCCCCCTTAACGTTAGAGACCATGTTAACTAGGTTAACGTGGCTTCTAACGTGGCCACTTATGAGTAATTGCCAACGTTAGTGACAATGTTGAGTGTCACTAACGTTGGCTCAACTTCTTTTCTCCACGTTAGAGTTCACGTTAACTTGGTTAACGTGACTCTCTAACGTGGGCATTGATGGCTTTTTTTTTTTGAGAGTGTTATTGGCAATCACTTTTCTCATTAATCTTTGCAAGTTACCTCCCCTTTTCTTTCTTCTTTTTGGTCCTGAAATCAAGCAACAAAGTGCATCAAAGCTCTAGTCCAAGTCATGAGTAATGAAACATAATATTTGTCACTAAACTTATGCGAAATCCTCATGAAATCATGTAAAACGCACAATGTATGCTTGAGTCAAGGCATAAGTGAATATTTACCCAAAACTAGCTTATTTCCTAAAGAAATGCATGAAACTAACCTAAAAACAGTAAAGAAAAGGTCAGTGAAACTGGCCAAGATGCCCTGGCATCACTTCTCAAGGAATTGCAGGGAGGTATGTTCTTATTATTGGTTATGAGTTTGTAAATTGGGGTTTTGGAAGTTTGGGCAATGCGCACAGGTATATTTTCAAGCAATAAAAATAAATAAATAATTGTAAAATAAACCCTTGGCAAGGTATGAGAACCGGAAGTCCTATCCTGGTTATCCTTATCAATTGTGATGAGAATGGATTTTTCTCCCACTTTGTTAACCTCTAGCTATGAAGTTAAGTTAAGTGGACGAATTAATTCGAATCCTCAAGTCCCAGTCTTTCCTTGGGAAAATTTAGAGTTATTGGATCTCGAAGTAATTCTTGAAGAATTTCAATTTTCAATCAACAATGAGTTTGATAACTCAAGAGTTACCAATGACTCAACCAAAGCCAAAAAGGAAAAATCCAAATTACTTATATAAGTAAAAGAAAGCAATCATAAGTCTGAAATACCTCAAAATATATTAAATAGAAAATCAATCTAAACATAGAGAGTCATAAACAAAATTGAGAAAATAAATAAAAGAACATTGAACCTGGATTGAGAGTCACTCCTAAAACTAAGAGAAGTCCTAAATCCTAATCATAAGAGAGATGAGAGAACTTCTCTCTCTAAAAACTACATCTACTCCTAAAATTGTGAATATGAGAGCCTTCTTATGAATGGATGCATTCCCCCACTTTATTGCCTCTAATCTGTGTTTTCTGGGCCGTAAACTGGGTCAGAAATAGCCCAGAATTTGCTGGTCTCGAATTCAACCATGCTGGATTTCCGTCACTGCGACATGGCCGCATGGATCACGCGGTCGCGTCACCTAGAATCAGGGAAACTATAGCATATTAAATATCAAATCGAAGCCCCGAACGTTAGCTTTCCAACGCAACTAGAACCGCATCGTTTGGACCTCTATAGCTAAAGTTATAGCCATTTGAGTGCAAAGAGGTCAGGCTAGACAGCTTAGCAATTTCTCCAACTTCATGTATTCCTTCCACTTTTGCATGCTTCCTTTCTATCCTCTGAGCCATTCCTGCCCTATAATATCTGAAATCACTTAACACACATATCAAGGCATCTAATGGTAATAAGAGAGGATTAATAATAAGCAAATATAAGATCAAAAAAGCATGTTTTCAATCATAGCATAAATTCAGGAATGAAATATAAAACCATGCAAATATTATAAATAAGTGGGTAAAGGGTTGATAAAATCCACTCAATTGAGCACAAGATAAACCATAAAATAGTGGTTTATCAGTAGTGTTCGAAGATGAAATCCCCGAATGGATAAAAGTTGGTATCTCAATTACTGTCCGGCGTATGCATGCTGTTACATCTCCCCTACCTCAACGAAGGATAAGAAAGAGGGTAGCCCAGCAAACTGTAGAAGGGCAAAACCCAGAGGAGCAAGCTGTAGCCACCTTGAACATGCACCAATTACAAGAAGCCATTGATGGCTTATCTAGGCAATATTGGGAGAATCAAGAGGCACATAAAGAGCTTCAATTACAGATGATGGGCCGTCAAGAGGAATCACTCTCAAGATGGATGAATCAACAAGAAGAGTGGCAGAAGCAAATGATGGAGCAGCAATGGGAGCAAGGAAAACAATGAGGTGAATCCTTCCACAAGATAGAACAAAGACAAAATGAACAACAAGAATCTATCCAGAAGCTAATCAACATCCAAGCACATCAAGGTGCACACATACATGAGATGCATCGAAAACAAATAGAACAAGCAGAACTCTTTGACGAGCACAGGGCATTCTCTGAAGGGGTTTACATGAGTGAAAGTGGAAATCATGTAAACATGCTAGCCAGGCTCGGATACTTAGTCGGACAGCTACCTATAGCACATCCAGGAATCACAAAATATGACGAAGTGAAGGATGAGTTAGCACGAGAAGAAAGAGAAAGGGTGGAGAAGAGTCATGAATCAGTAAGGAAGGCACTTGAAGACTGGAAAAGAGCCAGACTAGCACGGATACAAGGAAGCACAAGTGGACGCAAAGAGGACAAGCAAGAGGGAGAGCATGGACAACCCCATGATTAAAAGG
Source organism: Arachis hypogaea (assembly GCF_003086295.3). Classification (NCBI taxonomy): domain Eukaryota; kingdom Viridiplantae; phylum Streptophyta; class Magnoliopsida; order Fabales; family Fabaceae; genus Arachis; species Arachis hypogaea. Next base: position 52,253,122 of record NC_092049.1, read on the forward strand.
TGGTGGAGTTCCCTCATTGTCCCATCTTTTTCAAGTTTTAAATAAGGAAAATCATGTATGAAATAGAACATGCTTCCATGGTAGTTTAGAATTTTCAAATCTTTTTTTAGTATTCTCCTTACTTAGGTCTATGATTGCTAGTCAAATTGCCTGTTTTCAATTCCATCTTGCTTATTGTATGCTTGTCCTTTTTAAGCTAAATAAAAAGAGATGTTATGAAAGACCAGAGTGGAATTCAATTTGTGGAGTAAGTTCTTAGATTTGTGGTGTAGTAATCACTTAGCTAAGTTGGTTCACCAACAAGGTGGGAAGGCAACTATCTGTCCTAAATCATATGCTTGAAACACACCCCATGAGACTAGCTAAATAATAAGATCCTAATAAGAAAAACGAAAAGAACAATAAGAGTTGAAAAAGGAAGAAAAGTTAATAAAGAATAAGGCTAGGCACCAAGGGCTTGAATCTTGAGGGATGTGTCTGTGGTGCTCTTGTACCAAGGATCTGCTTGGATGAATAAGTTCTTAGGAGTGCTTCATCACTTGGTAACTTGGATTAACTAACCCGGGATTATCAACTGAAAATCTACTATCAAGAGCAACCTTGCTACAGAACATTTAGTAACCCAAAGAGGTGCTGGACACCAAGACCTCAAGGGAAGAAAATAACAAACCATGTGCCTGTGGTGTGCATGTATGGGGGAGAGAGACTTGAGGGAGTAAGTCCTTAGGGGTGTTTCAACACCTAGCACCTTGAACCAACTGGTTCGGGAGTGTTGGCTGAAAACTTATCTTAAAGAGTCGCCCCTTCACAGAACACTTAGCCTAAGGAAGAAATGAACCTTGGAAAGACAAAGGGATCAATAAATAAAAGTCTCAAAGAGGGAAATCAGGTGAGTATTCCAAGGCATGATAAAGGTCTGAAAGCCAGTAAAGGAATGAACCTATGTTGCTATGCATGAAAACCCATAAAACCAAGAATATGACTTTCATAATAATGATTCATTCATCTTGTCATTTCATTCATCATTCTCTTGTTCCAGTGCTTGCTTAGGGACAAGCAAGCTTTAAGTTTGGTGTTGTGATGCCAGGGCATTTTGGCCAGTTTCACTGACCTTTTCTTTATGGTTTTAGGGTAGTTTCATGCACTTTCTTAGGAAATAAGTAAGTTTTGGGTAGAATTTCACTTACATCTTGATTCAAGCTAACATTGTGATTTTTATATGAATTCATGAGAATTATGCATGAATTGAATGACAAATTGGATGATGCATGTCTTATAACTTGGACTAGAACTTTGATGCACTTTATTGCTTGATTTCAGGACAAAGGAAGCAAGGAAGAATCACGTTAGCAGCCACGTTAGTCTAACTAACGTGACCTCTAACGTGGAAGGGGAGCTAGCTTGCAACGTTAATGAGAAAAGTAATCGCCAATAACGTCCTCGAAGCCATCATAGCCCACGTTAATTGCCACGTTAACTATATTAACGTGGTAGTTAACGTGGAAGAAGAAAATGAAGCCAACGTTAGTGGCACTCACCTTTGTCACTAACGTTGGACCAAGCTCATATTGGCCACGTTAAGAGCCACGTTAACTCAGTTAACATGGACTCTAACGTGGGGAAACAAAAGAATGACCAACGTTAGTGACACTTACCTTTGTCACTAATGTTGAGCTAAGCCACTTTGAGCCACGTTAGTTGCCACGTTAACGTGGAGGGAGCAAAGAATCGCCAACGTTAGTGATACTCACCTTTGTCACTAACGTTGGGATGAGCCACTATGAGCCACGTTAACTCCCACGTTAAATACATTAACGTGGAAGCTAACGTGAGTAAAAGGGATGATGAGCCAACGTTAGTGACGCTCACCTTTGTCACTAACATTGGAGATGGCTAGCAATACCACGTTAGAAGCCACGTTAACCTAGTTAACATGAACTCTAACGTGGGAAGTAGGGGCATTTTGGAACGTTAGTGACAAAGGTAAGTGTCACTAACGTTCTCGAAGATGTGGCAAGCCTACGTTAAAGGTCACGTTAGCCACTAACGTGAACCCTAACGTAGGGAGAAAGGAGGATTCTCAATGTTATTAGAAAAAGTAAGTCCCAATAATGTGTGCGAAGGACCAAGAGGCAACGTTAGTGGTCACATTGATGCCACTAACGTTGAAGTTAACGTGGAGCATCCTTGGGTTAGGAACGTTAGTGAAAAAGGTGATTTTCACTAACGTTCTCGAACCCACACTTTCACTTAACGTTAACGCCACTAACGTCCTAAGCTAGAATCCCTGCCTACTTCACACTTTCTCTTTGCAAGTAAAGCTAAGCCCACTGAAGAAGATAACTGCTTCAACTCAAGATCCAAAGGCCCATATCCAAGACTTGAAGAGCCAACTAGAAGATCAGAAGAATAGTATAAATAGGGAGAGCTTTGAACTAGAAAGGAGCTTTTGGCATTATTAGAATTACTCTCTGTATTTTACTTTTTCTGCAACTTTTAGTTTAATTCTCAGAATGTACTCTCCATCTATGCTTTTCATTCCCAGAGCTATGAACAACTAAACCCCTTTCATTGGGTTAGGGAGCTCTGTTGTAATTTGATGGATTAATAATAGTTTTCATTATCCTTCTTCTCTCTTTTCTCTTGATTTTACTAGAAAGCTTTCAATCTTCATCCAATTGAGTAGTTATCTTGGAAAAGAAGCTATTCATACTTGGATCTCTTCTAAACCTTGGAAGAGGAATGAAGAGATCATGCTAGAATTGCTTTCTCATGTTGTACCAAATTGGGTTTGGACGGATATGGTGACATATAATTCTCCCAATACTTTGATTTGGAAATACATGTGGTATAATCAGTGACCACACCTCATCTCTTCTCATGAGCAATTAGACCACGGAATTGGCTATTGATCTGATTTGAGAGATTGAATTACCAAGGAATTGGAATTCAATCACTTAAGATTGCCAAGGAGATCAATGAATGCATTGATTGAGGAAGAGATGAAAATGAACTTGATCCGGAGAATGCAACATCTCCTAAGCCCAATGAACTCCCCATTTCTGATCTTACCCATTCTCTTTACTTTCTGCTATTTACTTTCATGCTAAACCCCCCTTCCCCATTTAAGATTTTGCAATTTACCTTCTATTATTTATTTTCTACAATTTACTTTCCTGCCATTTAATTTCCTGCAATTCTCAACCCAATTTCTGCTTAGCTCAACTAGAATATTCTTCCAATTAAAGTTGCTTGACCAATCAATCCCTGTGGGATTCGACCTCACTCTATTGTGAGTTTTTACTTGACGATAATTTGGTATACTTGCCGAGGGAGATTTGTTAAAGGACAAGTTTCCGTGCATCAGCACCAGATAGCTGTAGAGTACGTACATGTGATTCTACCAGAGTGGGACCTTCCCCCTGAGCCAATCTTAGACTTTCCACAGCCTACTGAGTCGGCACTACCAGATGACGGGGTAGCTCCGATATACACAAATGGACCTGTCCTCGCGAATAGTTTTGTACATAGTGACAGCAGTATTTCTGGTGGATCTGAGCGTATAGCTGTAGCTGTAGACGATGAGGAGGAAGAGGATCCCTGAGATAGAGAGAGAGAGCAGAATGAGGAGATGGGCGAGCCTCATGACGATCTTCTGAACGGCCACGTGTAGATATAGTTTGACAGCCGTAGGGGTATTCTTTTGCTGACACTCTAGTTTGACATTATCTATTAGTTAGTCTCTCACTTGTGTTAGTACACCCGAGAGCTAGGAACTATATAGTGGTTAGGCTAGCCTGGGTGCCAGTTTAGCGGCTTTTTGTATAGGCCAGGCGCTGGAAGTGTCGTGTATATATTAGCTACATAGGTTGACGAGGATGTAAACTGACTTGATCTTGTGTAAAAGCTACATGTTTTGTTATAGTGTACATGACGTATATTATCTGCTATATTTCTATATTTCTCTTTGCTTGCTTTTATTGCTCTCAATGTATGCTTGTTTATTTTTACATTATCATCCGCAGCGAATAAAAAAAAGTTACTCGTAAAATTGGCAACGTTCTGACAAGGCAGAGGCTCATATATTAAATAATAGATAATAGTTAGGAAGGACAAGTTAGTAACACTTAGCTTCTTGTATGACCATGGCATACTGGGAGTTGGGTGGTTACAATTTTGTATCAAAGCAGTTCATTCCCAATAGAGCCTGGGGAGCGGACTGACTATGCTTCATTGCATACTCTGCTTGTGTGTCTCACGCTGTTAGGGTATCTTTAAGATACATTTGACATGAATGTCTATGAGCGCTCATTTTGGAAATGTTCGTGCCTTACTTGAAATATTAAGACTGATCACCTTAATGTTGATTGTTTGGTGCAGATAGGACTATAATGACTGCGAATAGGCAAAGTTTAATCGAGTTTCGAACAACGAATCGATGCGAGGCACAGCTATCCTCAGAGTTGTTATGATCTCCATGGTTATGGTTATGTCAGATTTGGATGCTGTACGGAACATACGCTTGTTTTACTTGTGAGAAATCTGGACACACAGCTAGGATCTACCCAAGAAAGATTGTTCGGAATCCAGTATAAACCCAGCAACAAGGCCGAGTGTTTGCTATGACTGCTAATGATGCTATACAATCAGACGCCCTGATCCAAGGTTAGTGCTACGTCAAGAATCGATTTCTAACTGTACTGTATGACTCAAATGCATCGCATTCCTTTATTTCTTTAACTGTTGCTCGTGAGTTGGGACTAGATTTCTCTGAGTGAAATTTTGATTTAATTGTCCATACACCTGCATCCCAAAATTCTTTGACCAACTTAGTATGCCTGCAAGTACCATTTACTGTTAGGAATATGACTTTCATACATGATTTAATTTGTTTGCCTCCATATGGTCTAGAAGTTATTCTAAGGCTGGATTGGTTATCTAAATATCATGTTTTCCATGATTGCTTTGAAAGAACTACTGTTATTCCATCTGATAGTTTAGATATTAAACCATTTCTGTCCCAAATTTTATATCTGAATTCTGTAAGACTTACCTTAGACAGGAGTGATTGTGAGGGGTACGTTCTATTAGCGGCTAGCTCGAATGACAGTGAACTAAGCTTAAAACGAATCCGAGTGGTGAAGGAATTTCCTGATGTTTTTCTAGACGACATACCTGAGTTTCACCTCAACGAGAGATAGAGTTCAGCGTTGTTCCCGTACTTGGAACTGGACGATTTCCATAGCATCGTACCGGATGTTACCACTGGAACTTGCAGAATTGAAGAAGCAGTTGGATGAGCTACTTGGAAAGAAATTTATTCGTCCCAATGCATCACGTTGGGAAACTCCAGTATTGCTAGTAAAGAGGAAGGACGGTGGAATGAGACTTTGTGTAGATTACCGACAGCTAAATAAGGTCACTATTAAGAACAAGTATCCACTTTCACGGATTGATGATTTGATGGATCAGTTGAAAGGTGCAACTGTGTTCTATAAGATTGACTTGCGATCGGGTCATCACTAAATTCGAGTAAGCAAGCCGGATATACCAAAGATTGTGTTTAGGATTCAAAAATGATGACAATCTTGAGACGTATGGGAGCAGAAGAACTAGAAGCTGTGAGACAAAATCGTAATGGTCTATAGAGGTAAAAAAATGAAATTTGTATGCCTAACTCTGGAGAATTGCAAAAAAGGATTCTTGCATAAGCTCACTAAAGTAGATTTCCTATGCATCCTGGGGTGACAAAGATGTATCAAGATTTGAAACAAACGTTCTGGTGGCTGGGCCTGAAAAAAAATGGTAGCTGATTGTGTCTCAAAATGTTTAACCTGTCAGAAGGTGAAGGTGGAACATCAAAAGCCGTCAAGAACCCTGCAACCCTTGGAAATACCATAATGGAAATGGGAGCTAATCACTATGGATTTTATCACTAGATTGCCAAGGACCTCAATAGGAAACGATGCCATGATGCACGGAAACTTGTCCCTTAACAAATCTCCCTCGGCAAGTATACCGAATTGTCGTCAAGTAAAAACTCACAGTAGAGTGAGGTCGAATCCCACAGGGATTGATTGGTCAAGCAACTTTAATTGGAAGAATGTTCTAGTTGAGCTAAGCAGAAAGTGTGTTGAGAATTGCAGGAAATTAAATGTCGGGAAAGTAAATAGCAGAAAATAAATGACGGGAAGTAAATTGCAGAATCTTAAATGGGGAAGGGAAGTTTAGCATGAAAGTAAATGGCATAAAGTAAAGAGAATGGGTAAGATCAGAAATGGGGAATTCATTGGGCTTAGGAGATGTTGCATTCTCCGGATCAAGTTCATTTTCATCTCTTCCTCAATCAATGCATTCATTGATCTCCTTGGCAATCTTAAGTGACTGAATTCCAATTTCTTGGTAATTCAATCTCTCAAATCAGATCAATAGCCAATTCCTTAGTCTAATTGCTCATGAGAAGAGATGAAGTGTGGTCACTGATTATACCACATGTATTTCCAAATCAAAGTATTGGGAGAATTATATGTCACCATATCCGCCCAAACCCCAATTTGGTCCAACATGAGAAAGCCTTTGTAGCATGATCTCTTCATCCCTTTTCCAAGGTTCAGAAGAGATCCAAGTATGAATAGCTTCCTTTCCAAGATAACTACTCAATTGGATGAAGATTGAAAGCTTTCTAGTAAGATCAAGAGAAAAGAAAGAAGAAGAATATTGAAAACTATTATTGATCCATCAAATTACAACAGAGCTCCCTAACCCAATGAAAGGAGTTTAGTTGTTCATAGCTCTGAGAATGGAAAGCAAAGATGGAGAGTACATTCTAAAAGTTAAACTAGAAGTGCAGAGAAAGTAAAAATAAAGAGAGTAATTCTAATAATGCCAAAAGCTTCTTTCTAGTTCAAAGCTCTCTCTATTTATACTATTCTTCTGATCTTCTAGTTGGCTCTTCAAGTCTTGGATATGGGCCTTTGGATCTTGAGTTGAAGCAGTTATCTTCTTCAGTGGGCTCAGCTTTACTTGCAGAGAAAGTGTGAAGTAGGCAGGGACTATAGCTTAGGGCGTTAGTGGTCTTAACGTTAAGTGAAAATGTGGGGTTGAGAATGTTAGTGACAATCACCTTTTTCACTAACGTTCCAAACCCAAAGTGGTCCACGTTAACTTCAACGTTAGTGGCACCAACGTGACCACTAACGTTGCCTCTTGGTCCTTCACGCACGTTATTGGGGTTTACCTTTTTCAATAACGTTGAGAGTTCCCCTTTCTCCCTATGTTAGAGTTCACGTTAGAATAGTTAACGTGGCCTTTAACGTAGGCTTGCCAAATCTTCGAGAGCGTTAGTGACACTTACCTTTGTCACTAACGCTTCAGAATGCCCCTACTTCCCATGTTAGAGTTCACGTTAACTAGGTTAACGTGACTTCTAACGTGGTATTGATAGCCATCTCCAACGTTAGTGACAAAGGTAAGTGTCACTAACGTTGGCTCATCATCCCTTTTCTCCACGTTAGCTTCCATGTTAATGTAATTAACGTGGCAACTAACGTGGCTCATAGTGGCTCAATCCAACGTTAGTGACAAAGGTGAGTGTCACTAATGTTGGTGATTCTTGCTCCCTCCACGTTAGAGTCCACGTTAACTAGGTTAACGTGGCTTTTAACGTAGCCAATATAGGCTTAGTCCAACGTTAGTGACAAAGGTGAGTGTCACTAACGTTGGCATCATCTTCTTCTTCCACGTTAGAGCTCACGTTAACTAAGTTAACGTGGCTCTTAACGTGGCCAATTGCCCCTTTTGGAACGTTAGTGGCACTTACTTTTACCACTAACGTTGGAGTTCTACTTCTTTTCCACGTTAGCTTCCACGTTAACATAGTTAACGTGGCAACTGACGTGGGCTATGATGGCTCACGAAGTCATTATTGGCAATCACTTTTCTCATTAACGTTGCAAGCTAGCCTTCATTCCACGTTAGTGGTCACGTTAGCTAGACTAATGTGGCTACTAACGTGGTTCTTCCTTGCTTCCTTTATCCTGAAATCAAGCAATAAAGTGCATCTAAGCTCTAATCCAAGTTATGAGACATGCATCATTCAATTTGTCCTTTAATTCATGCATAATTCTCATGAAATCATGTAAAATTCACAATGTTTGCTTGAATCAAGATGTAAGTGATTATTTACCCAAAACTTGCTTATTTCCTAAGAAAATGCATGAAACTACATTAAAACCATAAAGAAAAGGTCAGTGAAACTGGCCAAAATGCCCTGGCATCACAACACCAAATTTAAAGCTTGCTTGTCCCTAAGCAAGTACTTGAACAAGAGAATGATGAATGAAATGACAAGATGAATGAATCATTATTGTGGAAGTCATGTTTTTGGTTTTATGGGGTTTCATGCATAGCAACTTATGTTCATTCGTTTACTGGCTTTCAGACCTTTATCATGCCTTGGAATACTGGTGCACGAATTGTGAATCACACTTTTCACAACGCGTACCACTAACCAGCAAGTGCACTGGGTCGTCCAAGTAATACCTCACGTGAGTAAGGGTCGAATCCCACAGAGATTGTTGGTTTGAAGCAATCTATGGTTATCTTGTAAATCTTAGTCAGGAAGTCAATTATGTTTATCAGTTGAATTGCGAATAACCAAGAGAGCATAAATTAAAAGTTACTTGTTGTGCAGTAATGGAGAATATGTTGGAGTTTTGGAGATGCTTTATCTTCTGAATCTCTGCTTTTCTCTGTCTTCTGATTCACGCACGCACGTCCTCCTATGGCAAGCTGTGTGTTGGTGGATCACCGTTGTCAATGGCTACCTTCCATCCTTCCAGTGAAAACTACGCTCACGCGCTCTGTCACAGCACGGCTAATCACCGGTTGGTTCTCGATCCGGTTGGAATAGGATTTACTATCCTTTTGCGTCTGTCACTAACGCCCAGCCTTCAGGAGTTTGAAGCTCGTCACAGTCATTCAATCCTTGAATCCTACTCGGAATACCACAGACAAGGTTTAGACTTTCCGGATTCTCATGAATGCCGCCATCAGTTCTAGCTTATACCACGGAGATTCTGATTAAGGAATCTAAGAGATCCTCATTCAATCGTATATAGAACGGAGGTGGTTGTGAGGCACACGTTCATGATTTGAGGAAGGTGATGAGTGTCACAGATCATCACCTCCATCACAGTTAAGCGCGAATGAACATCTTAGATAGGAACAAGCGTGTTTGAATGGAAAACAGAAATACTTGCATTAATTCATCGAGACACAGCAGAGCTCCTCACCCCCAACAATGGGGTTTAGAGACTCATGCCGTCAGAGAATACAAAGTTTAGATCTGAAAATGTCATGAGATCCAAAATAAGTCTCTAAAAGTTGTTTAAATACTAAACTAGTAGCCTAGGGTTACAAAATATGAGTGGACTATGATGGATGATGCAGAGATCCACTTCTGGGGCCCACTTGGTGTGTGCTGGGGCTGAGATTTAAGTGATTCACGTGCAGAGGCCATTTGTGGAGTTGAACGCCAGTTTTTATGCCAGTTTGGGCGTTCAACTCCAGTTTTTGATCCTTTTCTGGCGCTGGACGCCAGAATTGGGCAGAGAACTGGCGTTGAACGCCAGTTTACGTCGTCTATCCTTGTGCAAAGTATGGACTATTATATATTGCTGGAAAGCCCTGGATGTCCACTTTCCAACGCAATTGGAAGCATGCCATTTCGAGTTCTGTAGCTCCAGAAACTCTACTTTGAGTGCAGGGAGGTCAGAATCCAACAGCATCAGCAGTCCTTTTTCAGCCTGAATCAGATTTTTGCTCAGCTCCTTCAATTTCAGCCAGAAAAATACCTGAAATTACAGAAAAACACACAACTCATAGTAAAGTCCAGAAATATGAATTTTTCCTAAAAACTAATGAAAATAGACTAAAAACTAACTAGAACATACTCAAAACTATATGAAATTAACCCCAAAAAGCGTATAAAATATCCGCTCATCACAACACCAAACTTAAACTGTTGCTTCTCCTCAAGCAACTAGACAAATAAAATAGAAGACTAATAGGTTGAGAAGCAATAATATCTCAGAGTTTTTTTTTATTGAAGCTTAGATCCTAATTAGATGAGCGGGACTAGTAGCTTTTTGCTTCTGAACAGTTTTGGCATCTCACTTTATCCATTGAAGCTCAGAGTGATTGGCATCTATAAGAATTCAGAATTCAGATAGTGTTATTGATTCTCTTAGTTTAGTGTGATGATTCTTGAACACAGCTTCTTTATGAGTCTTGGCCGTGGCCCTAAGCACTTTGTTTTCCAGTATTACTACCGGATACATAAATGCCACAGACACATAACTGGGTGAACCTTTTCAGATTGTGACTCAGCTTTGCTAAAGTCCCCAATTAGAGGTGTCCAGAGTTCTTAAGCACACTCTTCTTTTTTTTTGCTTAGGACCTTAACTTTAACCGCTCAGTCTCAAGTTTTCACTTGACACCTGCACGCCACAAGCACATGGTTAGGGACAGCTTGGTTTAGCCGCTTAGACCAGGAATTTAGTCCTTTAGGCCCTCCTATCCACTGATGCTCAAAGCCTTGGGATCCTTTTTATTTGCTCTTTTTTTTTTCTCCTTTTTTTTTTCTGCAAGCTTTGTTCTTTGCTGCTTTTTCTTGCTTCAAGAATCATTTTTATGATTTTTCAGATTATCAATAACATGTCTCGTGTTCATCAATCTTTCAAGAGCCAACATATTTAACAGTCTTAAACAACAAATTCAAAAGATATATGCACTGTTCAAGCATTCATTCAGAAGACAGAAAGCATTGCCACCACATTTAACCAATTAGAATTTCTTTTATTAAACTCTAAATTTTATTGCTTCTTATTCAAAAGATCTACTATTTTATTCATGTTTAATGATGATGAGAAAAATAAACTATAGCTTAATTGGAGATAAAATCAAATAGATACTAATTACTATTATATGACTTCTAAGGTAGACTTTTTATAAGGACACTGTCACAGAGTTAAGGCAGAAATTGGAAATTAACAACCTTTATTCTGGGGGTATGGGGGTTCCTCTGATCCTTGGGAGGCTTGGTATTACAGAAGACTTTTGGCGCTTCAGTTCCCTTAAGTCACGTCCCTGCTCCTCTTGTTCTTTAAACATATGGGTCAGCATTTGACTGTGTTCCTTCTGTTGTTTTATTATTTGCTCCATAGCTTCCTGTATCTTGGTGACAGACGCCTCAAGATGTTCCCAATATTCCGCTTGAGGACTCTCTGGGAGGAATTCCTGTGCTCTCTTCTTGATAAGATCCTCCTGTGCTTGTTGTCTCTCCATTGATGCTTTGGTGATTGACTTTTCAATTAGGATATATTCAGTTATTCCCATCTTGACTCCAGTGTCCTTGCAGAGCAGAGAAATCACGCTTGGATAAGCCAACCTGGCCTCTTTTGAATTTTTGTTAGCAATCTTATAGAGCTCAGTTGAAATCAGCTGATGAACCTCCACTTCCTTTCCCATCATGATGCAATGAATCATCACTGCTCTTTTAACTGTGACTTCAGAACGGTTGCTAGTGGGCAACAGAGAATGCCCAATGAAGTCCAGCCATCCTCTGGCAACTGGTTTGAGATCCTCCCTCTTGAGTTGATTTGGGACGCCCTTTGTGTTGGTGGTCCACCTGGCTCCAGGGATACATATGTCCTCTAAGACCTTATCCAGGCCAATGTCTACTCTCATCATCCTCCTGTTGAAGGAGTCTGGATCATCCTTTAGCTGAGGTAGCTTTAATATCTCTCTGATCTTGTCAGGGGTGGTATGAACAATCTTTCCCCTGACCATGGTCCGAAATTCGTAGCAGGCTGTTCCAGATAGTCTTTGCTTGTCAGTCTGCCACATATTAGCATAGAACTCCTGGACCATGTTCCTTCCTACTTTCGTTTCAGGATTAGCTAGGACTTCCCAGTTCCTGATTCGAATTTGCTCCTAGATCTCCGGATATTCATCTTCTTTCAGATCGAATCTAACTTCCGGGATCACTGATCTCAGACCCATTACTTTAAGATAATGGTCTGAATGTTCTTTAGATAAGAACTTCCCTTGATTCCAAAGTGGTTTTGGAACGCTCTCTTTCTTGCCTCTTGGAGTGGGTTGTTTTCCTTTGGGAGCCATGATCTTAGTGATCTCGGAAAAACACACCAAACTTAGAGGTTTGCTTGTCCTCAAGCAAAAGAAAAGAAAGGAGAGGGATAGAAGGAGATCGAGGTGCACTTGTTGATGGAGGAGGGGGGAGGCCGAACCCAATTTTAAAGGGGTGGGGGGGTGGGTTTTCGAAAAATTGGAAGAGATAAGATAAAAAGATTGAGTTGAAAAAGATAAGATAGAAGATAGAGTTTAGTTTTGAAAAGATATGATAGATTTTTGAAAAAGATAACTCTGAATTTTGAAAAAGATAATATGGATATTTGAAAAAGATATGGATTAGTTGAAAAGATTTTTGAGTGAAAAAGATAGATTTGTTTTCAGAAAAGATTTTGAAAAGAGTTGGATTGAATTTGGAAAGATGGATTTTTAGAAATTAAGGATTTTAGAAATCAAGGTTCTTGATATGTTTATGTAAAAATCATGCATTGAAGCATAAAATTTGAAATTAAAATGGAAATACGTGTGGGATAACTGGATTTGGCTCCTCCCTGTCTTCCTGGCGTTTGAACGCCCAAACACTGCTTGTTTTGGGCGTTCAGCGCCCAAATGCTGATCTCCTGGGCGTTCAGCGCCCACTTGCTGCCATTCCTGGCATTCAACGCCCAGTGGGTGGCCATTTCTGGCGTTGAACGCCCAATTGCTGCCATTACTGGCGTTCAGCGCCCAGTGGATGCCCATTTTGGGCGCTGAACGCCCAAAATGCCCCTTTACTGGCGTTTTCTTGCCATTGAGCTCCCTCTCTCTGTTTTGTGTGCAAATTCCTTCTGTAACCCTGTAAACTTATACAATTGATTCTGTACCTTAGTGTCAGTGAACTTTATATAAACAAATAAAAATAAAAATAGGGCAGAACTGCTTAGAGGATTGATGCCCCATGGCTGGGTTGCCTCCCAACAAGCGCTTCTTTATTGTCTTTAGCTGGACCTTGCTGAGCTTTTAATCTAGCTTCAGCCTTGAGCAGTCTTGCTCAATGTTGCCTTCAAGATAATGCTTGATTCTCTGTCCATTGACAACGAACTTCTTATCAGAATCAATATCTTGAAGCTCCACATAACCATATGGTGACACACTTGTAATCACGTATGGTCCCCTCCACCGGGATTTCAGTTTCCCGGGGAATAGCCTGAGTCTAGAGTTAAACAACAGGACCTTCTGTCCTGGTTCAAAGATTCTAGATGACAGCTTTCTGTCATGCCATTTTTTTTATTTTTCTTTATAAAGCTTGGCATTTTCGAAAGCTGTGAATCTGAATTCCTCTAGCTCATTTAGCTGGAGCAATCGTTTTTCTCCTGCTAATTTGGCATCAAAGTTTAGGAATCTGGTTGCCCAGTAGGCTTTATGTTCCAGTTCCACGGGCAAGTGGCATGCCTTACCATACACGAGTTGGTATGGAGAGGTCCCTATAGGGGTCTTGAATGCTGCTCTGTAAGCCCACAGAGCATCATCCAAGCTCCTTGCCCAATCCTTTCTATGGGTATTTACTGTCCGTTCCAGGATTCTCTTTAATTCTCTGTTAGAGACTTCAGCTTGCCCATTGGTTTGTGGATGATATGGTGTGGCCACTTTGTGGCGAATTCCATACCGAACCATGGCAGAGTAAAGCTGTTTATTGCAGAAGTGAGTGCCCCCATCACTGATTAACACTCTAGGGACACCAAACCTGCTAAAGATGTGTTTCTGGAGGAACTTCAGCACTGTTTTAGTATCATTAGTGGGAGTGGCAATAGCCTCAACCCATTTTGATACATAGTCAACTGCCACCAGAATATAAGTGTTTGAGTATGATGGTGGGAAAGGTCCCATGAAGTCAATTCCCCATACATCAAACAACTCTATTTCCAAGATTCCTTGTTGAGGCATGGCGTAACCATGAGGCAGATTACCAGCTCTTTGGCAACTGTCACAATTACGTACAAACTCTCGGGAATCTTTATAGAGTGTGGGCCAATAGAAGCCACATTGGAGGACCTTGGTGGCTGTTCGCTCACCTCCGAAATGGCCTCCATATTGAGATCCATGGCAATGCTATAGGATTCTCTGTGCTTCCTCTCTGGGCACACACCTACGGATAATTCCGTCTGCACATCTCTTAAAGAGATAGGGTTCATCCCACAAGTAGTACTTTGCATCGGTGACTAATTTCTTCTTTTGTATTCTATTGTACTCCTTGGGTATGAACCGTGCAGCTTTATAGTTTGCAATATCGGCAAACCATGGTGCTTCCTGAATGGCAAATAGATGCTCATCAGAGAACGTCTCAGAGATCTCAAGAAAGGGGAGGGACGTCCCTTCCACTGGCTCTATCCGGGACAGATGATCAGCCACTTGGTTCTCTGTCCCTTTTCTGTCTCTTATTTCTATATCAAACTCTTGCAGAAGCAATACCCATCTGATGAGCCTGGGTTTTGAATCCTGCTTTGTGAGTAGATATTTAAGAGCAGCATGGTCAGTATACACAATCACTTTTGATCCTACTAAGTATGATCTGAACTTGTCAATGGCGTAAACCACTGCAAGTAGTTCTTTTTCTGTGGTTGTGTAATTTTTCTAGGCATCATTTAGAACGCGACTGGCATAATAAATGACATGCAGAAGCTTGTCATGCCTCTGTCCCAATACTGCACCAATGGCATGATTACTGGCATCACACATTAACTCAAATGGCAATGTCCAGTCTGGTGCAGAAATGACTGGTGCTGTGACTAGCTTAGCTTTCAGCATTTCAAACGCTTGCAGGCATGCTGTGTCAAACACAAATGGCGTGTCAGCAGCTAGCAGATTGCTTAGAGGTTTTGCGATTTTTGAAAAATCCTTTATAAACCTCCTATAGAATCCTGCATGCCCCAGAAAGCTTCTGATTGCCTTAACATTGGCAGGTGGTGGTAATTTTTCAATTACCTCTATTTTTGCTTGATCCACCTCTATTCCCTTGTTTGAGATTTTATGCCCAAGAATAATTCCTTCAGTCACCATGAAGTGACACTTTTCCCAGTTTAACACTAGGTTGGTTTCTTGGCATCTTTTCAGAACAAGTTTCAGGTGATCAAGACAGGAGCTGAATGAATCTCCATATACTGAGAAGTCATCCATGAAGACTTCCAGAAATTTTTCCACCATGTCAGAGAAAATAGAGAGCATGCATCTCTGGAAGGTTGCAGGCGCATTACATAGCCCAAATGGCATCCTTCTATAAGCAAACACTCCAGATGGACATGTGAATGCTGTTTTCTCTTGATCCTGGGGATCCACTGCAATCTGGTTATAGCCTGAATAGCCATCCAAAAAGCAGTAATAATCATGACCTGCTAGTCTCTCTAGCATCTGGTCTATGAATGGTAAAGGAAAATGATCCTTTCTGGTGGCTGTATTGAGCCTTCTGTAGTCAATACACATGCGCCACCCTGTAACTGTTCTTGTAGGAACCAGTTCATTTTTTTCATTATGAATCACTGTCATGCCTCCCTTTTTTGGGACGACTTGAACAGGGCTCACCCAGGGGCTATCAGAAATGGGATAAATAATCCCAGCCTCTAGTAATTTGGTGACCTCTTTCTGCACCACTTCCTTCATGGCTGGATTTAGCCGCCTCTGTGGTTGAACCACTGGTTTGGCATTATCCTCCAATAGGATTTTGTGCATGCATCTAGCTGGGCTTATGCCCTTAAGGTCACCTATGGACCACCCAAGAGCTGTCTTGTGTGTCCTTAGCACTTGAATCAGTGCTTCCTCTTCTTGTGAATTTAAAGCAGAGCTTATGATCACTGGAAAAGTGTCACCTTCTCCCAGAAATGCGTATTTCAAGGATGGTGGTAGTGGCTTGAGCTCGGGTTTAGGAGGTTTTTCCTCTTTCAGAAGAAAGTTCAGAGGCTCTTCCATGTCCTCTGAATCCTCCAAATCAGGCTGAATATCTTTAAAGATATCTTCCAACTCTGATTCGAGACTCTCAGCCATGTTGATCTCTTCTACCAAAGAGTCAATGAGATCAACTTTCATGCAGTCTGTTGATGTGTCTGGATGCTGCATGGCTTTGACAGCGTTCAACTTAAACTCATCATCATTGACTCTCAGGGTTATTTCCCCCTATTGGACATCAATGAGGGATCGTCCAGTTGCTAGGAAGGGTCTTCCTAGAATGAGAGTAGCACTCTTGTGCTCCTCCATTTCCAGCACAACAAAGTCAGTGGGAAAGGCGAATGGCCCAACTCTGACAATCATGTCCTCAATCACGCCTGATGGGTATTTAGTGGAACCATCAGCAAGTTGGAGACATATCCGGGTTGGTTTAACTTCTTCAATTAAGCCAAGCTTCCTGATAGTGGATGCAGGTATCAGGTTGATGCTTGCCCCAAGATCGCATAAAGCTGTCTTGGTGCAATCACCTTCTAATATGCATGGTATCAGAAAACTCCCAGGGTCTTTAAGCTTTTCAGGAAAGCTTTTCAGAATGACTACACTGCATTCTTCAGTGAGGAGAACTCTTTCTGTTTCTCTCCACTCCTTTTTATGACTCAAGATCTCTTTCATGAACTTGGCATAAGAAGGTATTTGCTCAAGTGCCTCTGCAAATGTAATCTTTATTTCAAGAGTCCTTAGATAATCTGCAAAGCGAGCAAATTGCTTATCCTGCTCCTCTTTCTGGAGTTTTTGAGGATAAGGTATTTTGGCTTTATATTCCTCAACCTTAGTGGTTAAAGAAGCCTTTTTAGAGGGGTTGTTATCAGCACTTGTGTGTGTCTGATCCCTCACTGGCAATTGAGTGCCAGAGTCAGAAGCTGGAGTGACGTTAGACGCCAGCTCACTGTCTGTTCCTGGCGCCTGAACGCCAGAAATGTGCCCATGTTGGGCGTTCAACGCTGGACTCTGCCCCATTTGGGCGTTCAACGCCAGATTCTTGCCCATTTCTGGCGTTGAACGCCAATCCTGCCTTGTTTCTGGCGCTGAAGGCCAGTTTTGGGCATGGTCTGGGCGTTCAGCGCCAGCCTTCCACCCATTTTCTGGCGTTTTAGTGCCAGAATTATTTTTCCCTGGGCTCTTACTGTCCTCAGGTGAATCTTTGGTGGGTTGCTCATTTCTTGAATTTTTTATGCCTTGAGGTGGGGTATTTAATGTTTTCCCACTTCTTAATTGAACTGCTTGGCATTCTTCTGCTATTTGCCTTGATAGCTGCTGCTTTGTTTGCTTAAACTGTTCATCCATCTGTATATTAGCTATCCTTGTCTCTTGTAGCCTGTCCTTGAATTCAGCTAGCTGCTTTGTTAGAAAATCCAATTGCTGATTGAATTCAGCAGCTTGTTTTACAGTACTGAATTCAGCAGTTACTGTTTTAACCTCTTCATTCATGGAAGGGTTGCTGCTTAGATACAGATGCTGATTCCTGGCAACTGTATCAATGAGCTCTTGAGCCTCTTCAATTGTCTTTCTCATATGGATAGATCCACCAGCTGAGTAATCTAGAGACATCTGAGCTCCTTCTGCAAGCCCATAGTAGAAGATGTCTAACTGAACCCACTCTGAAAACATTTCAGAGGGGCATTTTCATAGCATCTCTCTGTATCTCTCCCAGGCATCATAAAGAGATTCATTATCTCCTTGTTTAAAGCCTTGGATGTCCAGCCTTAGCTGTGTCATCCTTTTTGGAGGGAAATATTGATTCAGGAATTTTTCTGTCAGCTGTTTCCATGTCCTTATGCTGGCCTTAGGTTGGTTATTCAACCACCTCTTAGCTTGATCTTTTACCGCAAATGGAAACAGTAATAGTCTGTAGACATCCTGATCTATTTCTTTATCATGTACTGTGTCAGCAATCTGTAGAAACTGTGCCAGAAACTCTGTAGGTTCTTCCTGTGGAAGACCGGAATACTGGCAACTTTGCTGTACCATGATAATGAGCTGAGGATTCAACTCAAAGCTACTAACTCCAATGGAAGGTATACAGATACTACTTCCATATGAAGCAGTAGAGGGGTTAGAATATGACCCCAGAGTCCTCCTGGACTGTTCATTTCCACTTATGTCCATGATGGATATATGGATATAACTTGGACTGATTTATCTTTTTATTTATTTTATTTTATAAGAAGTAAATACTTAAATAAAATAAAATAACTAAAAAGAATTTGAATTTTGAAATTAAAATTTTTTTTTGTAAAAGAGAATAAAAATTAATTAGTTAAAAAAAAGAAATTTTTGAAAAAGAGGGAAGATATTTTCGAAAATTAGAGGGAGAGAGTTAGTTAGGTAGTTTTGAAAAAGTTAAGAAACAAACAAAAAGTTAATTAGTTAGTTGAAACAAATTTTGAAAAGATAAGAAGTTAGGAAGTTAGAAAAGATATTTTGAAAAGATATTTTTGAATTTAGTGAGGAGAGAGAAAAACAATAAAATAGTACAAGATTTAAAATTTTTAGATCTGATGCTCCTTGTTTTTGAAAATTTTGGAGGGAAAACACCAAGGAACACCAAACTTAAAAATTTTAAGATCAAGACACAAGGAAAACTCAAGAACACTTTGAAGACTCACAAGAACACAAGAACATGAAGAAAGAACACCAAACTTAAAATTTTTTAGAAAACCAAACCAAAATTTTCGAAAACCAAAGGGAAATCAACAAGAAAACACCAAACTTAAAGTTTGGCACAAGATTTAATAGAAAAAATATTATTTATGAAAAAGAAAGTTTTGAAAAGAATATAAAAGACTCTAACCCAATTACCAAGAACACAGATTAACGCTCTAGCCAAATGAGTTATGAAAATTTTCGAAAATTTTAAGAAAGATTATTTTTGAAAACACCAAACTTAAAGTTTGGCACAGGATTTAACAGAAAAATTATTTTTGAAAAAGGTTTTAAAAAATATGATAGCCAATTACCATGAACATAAACACCACGTTCTAATTAACTGAGCTATAAATTTAAAGTGTTTTAACAAGGGATAAATAATAAAAGACTCTAAACCAAAAAGAGAAAATTTTTCCTAATCTAAGCAACAAAATAAGCCATTAGTTGTCCAAACACGAACAATCCCCGGCAACGGCGCCAAAAACTTGGTGCACGAATTGTGAATCACACTTTTCACAACGCGTACCACTAACCAGCAAGTGCACTGGGTCGTCCAAGTAATACCTCACGTGAGTAAGGGTCGAATCCCACAGAGATTGTT
This sequence comes from Arachis hypogaea, assembly GCF_003086295.3. NCBI lineage: Eukaryota > Viridiplantae > Streptophyta > Magnoliopsida > Fabales > Fabaceae > Arachis > Arachis hypogaea. The sequence continues at coordinate 52,272,494 of NC_092049.1, forward strand.
GGTTTGAAGCAATCTATAGTTATCTTGTAAATCTTAGTCAGGAAGTCAATTATGTTTATCAGTTGAATTGCGAATAACCAAGAGAGCATAAATTAAAAGTTACTTGTTGTGCAGTAATGGAGAATATGTTGGAGTTTTGGAGATGCTTTATCTTCTGAATCTCTGCTTTCCTCTGTCTTCTGATTCACGCACGCACGTCCTCCTATGGCAAGCTGTGTGTTGGTGGATCACCGTTGTCAATGGCTACCTTCCATCCTTCCAGTGAAAACTACGCTCACGCGCTCTGTCACAGCACGGCTAATCACCGGTTGGTTCTCGATCCGGTTGGAATAGGATTTACTATCCTTTTGCGTCTGTCACTAACGCCCAGCCTTCAGGAGTTTGAAGCTCGTCACAGTCATTCAATCCTTGAATCCTACTCGGAATACCACAGACAAGGTTTAGACTTTCCGGATTCTCATGAATGCCGCCATCAGTTCTAGCTTATACCACGGAGATTCTGATTAAGGAATCTAAGAGATCCTCATTCAATCGTATATAGAACGGAGGTGGTTGTGAGGCACACGTTCATGATTTGAGGAAGGTGATGAGTGTCACAGATCATCACCTCCATCACAGTTAAGCGCGAATGAACATCTTAGATAGGAACAAGCGTGTTTGAATGGAAAACAGAAATACTTGCATTAATTCATCGAGACACAGCAGAGCTCCTCACCCCCAACAATGGGGTTTAGAGACTCATGCCGTCAGAGAATACAAAGTTTAGATCTGAAAATGTCATGAGATCCAAAATAAGTCTCTAAAAGTTGTTTAAATACTAAACTAGTAGCCTAGGGTTACAAAATATGAGTGGACTATGATGGATGATGCAGAGATCCACTTCTGGGGCCCACTTGGTGTGTGCTGGGGCTGAGATTTAAGTGATTCACGTGCAGAGGCCATTTGTGGAGTTGAACGCCAGTTTTTATGCCAGTTTGGGCGTTCAACTCCAGTTTTTGATCCTTTTCTGGCGCTGGACGCCAGAATTGGGCAGAGAACTGGCGTTGAACGCCAGTTTACGTCGTCTATCCTTGTGCAAAGTATGGACTATTATATATTGCTGGAAAGCCCTGGATGTCCACTTTCCAACGCAATTGGAAGCATGCCATTTCGAGTTCTGTAGCTCCAGAAAATCCACTTTGAGTGCAGGGAGGTCAGAATCCAACAGCATCAGCAGTCCTTTTTCAGCCTGAATCAGATTTTTGCTCAGCTCCTTCAATTTCAGCCAGAAAAATACCTGAAATTACAGAAAAACACACAACTCATAGTAAAGTCCAGAAATATGAATTTTTCCTAAAAACTAATGAAAATAGACTAAAAACTAACTAGAACATACTCAAAACTATATGAAATTAACCCCAAAAAGCGTATAAAATATCCGCTCATCAAATACTCACTTGATTGCACCCTTTGAGACTTTTATTTATTGATCCCTTTTTCTTTCCAAGGTTTATTTCATCCTTAGGCTAAGTGTTCTGTAAGGGGGCGACTCTTTAAGATAAGCTTTCAGCCAACATTCCCGAACCAGTTGGTTCAAAGTGCTGGGTGTTGAAACACCCCTAAGGACTTACTCCCTCAAGTCTCTCTCCCCCATACATGCACACCACAGGCACATGGTTTGTCCAGCACCACAGGTTGCTCTTGATAGTGGATTTTCAGTTGATAATCCCGGGTTAGTTAACCCAAGTTACCAAGTGATGAAGCACTCTTAAGAACTTATTCATCCAAGCAGATCCTTGGTACAAGAGCACCACAGACACATCCCTCAAGTTTCAAGCCCTTGGTGCCTAGCCTTATTCTTTATTAACTTTTCTTTCTTTTTCAACTCTTATTGTTCTTTTCCTTTTTCTTATTAGGATCTTATTATTTAGCTAGTCTCATGGGTGTGTTTCAAGTATATGATTCAGGAGAGATAGTTGCCTTCCCACCTTGTTGGTGAACCAACTTAGCTAAGTGATTACTACACCACAAATTTAAGGACCTACTCCACAATTTGAACATCACTCTGGTCTTTCATAACATCTCTTTTTTTTATTTAGCTTAAAAGGACAAGCATACAATAAGCAAGATGAAAACGAAAACAGGCAACTTGAACCAGCAAGCATAGACCTAAGTAAGGAGAATACTAAAGACAGAATTGAAATTCCTAAACTACCATGGAAGCATGTTCTATTTCATACATGATTTTCCTTATTTAAAAGACTTGAAAAAGAAAGATGGAACAATGAGGGAACTCCACCACCTTTTACTCATGCGGTTGTTCATGCTCTCCCTCCTGTTTGTCCTCCTTGTGTTTTTCTTGAGTGCTTGCACTCCCACTTCCCTTGCTTTTTCCAATCAACTTCTTCTAGAAGCCAGTATCTTCCATCTTCTTTTTCAATGTTTCCTTCTGCTGTTTCACCTTCCTTTCCTCTTGTTCTGTGAGATCTTTTTGGACCTCATCATACCTAGGGATTGCAGAGTGTAGATTATGCATATGACTAGACATATAGTTCAACTTGGCTTGAGTGTTTATGTTGAACTCCTCCCTATGTAGTTGCCATCCTTCATTAAGTACACTGAACTCATTGAATGCCTTCGTCTGAGCTAGCTGGCGTTGGTTGAGTTCTTGAAGACGTTTATCTTGATGCTCTTGCCTTTCAGTCACTTGATTGATGGCATGAGTGAGCTGGGAATAATGTTCCATTTGCTGTTTCTGCCACTCCCCTTGTTGATTCATCAAATTAGAAAGGAGTTCTTCTTGACGATCCATCCTTTGGGATTGAACGTGTAGTTGTTACTCTTGCCCTTCCATATAACTCCTCGCTAGCTCCTCAACGGCTCCGTGAATGTGATTCAAGTTGATGTTGGTTGGATCATAGTACTCTTCTTGCTGGTATTCTTCTTGATGAGATTCTTCTCGGTGAGGCCCCTCTTGTGCTGCTCTTTTCCCTATTTGAGGTCTTCTTTGTTGTTGGGCAGGTGCCACATAAGTTATTCGCTGTAGCGTGACTGACCTTCCAGGGTTCACCCAACTTGGATTGCTGTCCTCAAAAACTACATTGGCTTTTGTGCACAATCTAAGGATGGTGCTGGGGTACCAAAGTCTAGCACCTGGATCATTCTTCTCGGCTGACTCTTGAATCCCCTCAGCTATAATCTCATGCACATTAATGCCTCCATCCTTTATTAAGCAACGTACCATAGTAGCTCGAGTAGTGTTAACCTCTGAATTTTTTACAGCTGGGAGGATAGATTTCCTCACAAGCTCAAACCATCCCTTGGCTTCCGGGATGAGGTCTCCTCTCCTGATGAACCGAGGTCTTTTATCTGAATACCTTTCCCAGTCAGATCCTATAACACACATATCATTCACAATTTCTTCAAGTTCATCATTGTCGGGGCCGTTACTTATTCTTACGTGATAACTGGGCTCATCAAAATGTGGCGATTTCAGCTGAAGAACCCTCGTTATGGCATTGGGGCTGAAGTCCACTTCTGTTCCTCTCACATAACTTTTGAAGGTGGGGGCCTTAGTTTTGTCTTCTCTGACCACATTTGCATAGAATTCTTTGATGAGGTTTGCATTTATCTTTGCTTCTGGGTTTGTGAGCCTTTGCCAACCCCTTTGGTCGATCTTCTCTCGAATCTGTGGGCATTCATCCTCGTTGAACTGGAATGTTAACTCAGGAAATATCTTCTTGAGCTTTATTCGTTCAAATTCAAGTTCATGGAATGCAATTTTGAATTTCCTTTAATCAAAATGGCTGCCTTCAACCGGTTCCTTTCTCTTTTGCCTCTTGGAGCTCGATGCTGCCATGAGTAAGAGTTGATGTGTGAAAGTGTTGAGGGGTTGTGGATAATTGATGGAATTCAGTTGGGTTTGGATAGGGTAAAGTATAAAGAATGGGAATTGGAATGTGAAGGGGGTACGGACTAGGAATCACTTATATAAGAAAGTGATGGGTGATTGAAAGGTGTGGATTGATGGGGTGGTTGTGTGATGGACGGATGGGGTTTAGCATGGGATGAGCACAAGGATCATCAACTTTATGATGATGTTGGTTCAGTTTCCAAGCTTGTTCTTCTTCCAATGTTGCATGGCAACAATTCCCAATGCAATCCCCTTGGAAACACGTGTACAATCCTCTCCTTTTGTGGTAGCCGAACCCTTCAATTGTCCTATCAATCCTCCTACAAAATAAAAGAAAAAATAAAATTGTGGGAAGTGGCGGCAAAATTTAAAAGACAAGAAAGAGTAACTACTTTTTAAAATTTTTTGTTGTTAACTACTAAGTGCTATTCACAAATGCAAACCAACTGACTAATTAAATTTCCATGTATGCAACCTTGGTGGCACCAAACTTAGTTTGTGGCAATGTGGTGTAAGATGATTTGTTCAAGGTGCTAAGAGTGACATGCTATAAGTTGCATTCATGTCCTCTTAGTGTGTCTTGAACACCAAACTTGTTCTTCACTATATGTTGCATAAAAGGATTTATTCAAGGATATGTCAAAGTTGATTTGTGATCCATGAACCTTGCTTTATTAACTACTTTAAAAGCATGTAAAACATAGGTTGCCTCCCATGAAGCGCTTCTTTAGCGTCACTAGCTTGACATTCTTCCTTTGTCAGGGTGGTTGGTAATGCTTCAAATCTTCTCCTCTTGCAGTAAACCTATATCCATTGGCTTCATCAATGATCTCTACATGTTCTTGGGAGAGAACTTTGTTGATGGTGAAAACCTTAGGTAACTGAGATGGGATGGTAGGGAGATGAGGTGGGATATCTAGGAAGTAAGCTGAGATCACTTTATCCCCTGGAGAGAAATCTTCTGTAGGGATCTTTTTGTTCCTCCATCTCCTTGGTATCTTCTTCTTTGTTTTTTTTGCTGTTATCCTGCTCTTTGTGGTCTCTTTTCCTAGGGGGATTTTGTTGCTGGTCCCATATGATACTGGTGGTTTTGGCTCCACTTGAGTTCCCTTTAGCTGTGATAGCTGCTGATTATTTTGTTCATCACCCAAAGGAATTCCTGAGTGTACAGCTTGTGCCTCAATGCTTGTTTCTCCCACCATTGCTCTGTCATGCTCTGTCCTTAGTTCCTTGCCTTCCTGACTTGCTTCTTGTGAGGGTTTGAAGACATTGAAGGTGAGTTGTTCGTCATGTACCCTCAGTATTAGCTCTCCTCGCTCCCCATCTATGAGCGCTCTGGCTGTAGCTAAGAATGGTCTTCCCAATATGATTGGGTGAAGATGACTTTCTTCCATTTCCAGTATGACAAAGTCTGTGGGAAGGAAGTAGTTCCCAACCTTCACCAGCACATTTTCAACCACTTCTATTACTTGTTTTTGAGTTTTGTCCGCCAGCCTGATGACTACATCTGTGGGCATCAACTCATTGATTTGCAGCCTCTTCATAAGGGATAAAGGCATTAAGTTGATACTTGCTCCCAGATCACAGAGTCCTTTATCAAACATTGTTTCTCCTATGACACAGGGGATGTGAAAACTCCCTGGGTCCTTCCTTTTTGTAGGCAGCTCTGATTGAATGAGAGCACTGCACTCCTTATTCATCACTATGGTTTGTCCTCCCTTGAGTGAGCTTTTCCTGGTTAGCAGCTTCTTCATGTACTTAATGTATGAGGACATTTGTTGGAGGGCCTTGATGAATGGTATATTTACATGGAGAGATGCAAATATGTCAAGAAACCTTGAGTATATTCTCTTCTCTACACAACCATTGAGTAATGGGGAAAGGGTGCATAGAGTCTCAGCAGCTCCTTCTGTGTAATTGTGGTTTCTTGATGATTCTCTTCCTGCTTTCCTGCTGATGTATCTTCAGGTTGTTCTGATGGTTTGTTCGGCTCTTCCTCAGTCTCCTTGTCACTTATAGTAACCATCTTGCAATCTTCCCATTTGACTTTCTGATGAGCGGATAATTTATACGCTTTTTGACATTGTTTTTAGTATGTTTTTAGTAGGATCTAGTTACTTTTAGGGATGTTTTCATTAGTTTTTATGTTAAATTCACATTTCTGGACTTTACTATGAGTTTGTGTGTTTTTCTGTGATTTCAGGTATTTTCTGGCTGAAATTGAGGGACTTGAGCAGAAATCAGATTCAGAGGTTGAAAAAGGACTGCTGATGCTGTTGGATTCTGACCTCCCTGCACTCAAAGTGTATTTTCTGGAGCTACAGAACTCGAAATGACGCGCTTCCAATTGCATTGGAAAGTAGACATCCAGGGCTTTCCATCCATGTATAATAGTCCATACTTTGGCTAAGAATTGACGACGTAAACTGGCGTTCAACGCCAGCCTTCTGCCCAAATCTGGCGTCCAGCGCCAGAAAAGGATCCAAAACCAGAGTTGAACGCCCAAACTGGCACAGAAACTGGCGTTCAACTCCACAAATGACCTCTGCACGTGCAACACTCAGGCTCAGCCCAAACACACACCAAGTGGGCCCCGGAAGTGGATTTATGCATCAATTACTTACTCATGTAAACCCTAGTGACTAGTTTATTATAAATAGGACCTTTTACTAGTCTTTTTGAGAATCTTTGGTCTCAGTTTTAATCCATTGTTCATCTTAGGAGACTATTGATCTCGTTTAGGGGGCTGGCCATCTCGGCCATGCCTGGACCTTCACTTATGTATTTTCATACGGTAGAGTTTCTACACTCCATAGATTAAGGTGTGGAGCTCTGCTATTCCTCAAAGATTAATGCAAAGTACTACTGTTTTCTATTCAATTCTTCTTATTTCGCTTCTAAGATATCCATTCGCACCCAAGAACGTGATGAAGGTGATGATTATGTGTGACGCTCATCATCCTTCTCCCTTATGAACGCGTGCCTGACAAACACTTCTGTTCTACATGAATTAAAGCTAGAATGAATATCTCTTAGATCTCCTAACCAGAATCTTCGTGGCGTAAGCTAGAATGATGGCGGCATTCAAGAGAATCCGGAAGGTCTAAACCTTGTCTGTGGTATTCTGAGTAGGATTCAATGATTAAATGACTGTGACGAGCTTCAAACTCGCGAGTGCTGGACGTTAGTGACAGACGCAAAAGGAAGGTGAATCCTATTCCAGCATGATCGAGAACCGACAGATGAATAGCCGTGCCGTGACAGGGTGCGTGAGCATATTATTCACTGAGAGGAGGGGATGTAGCCACTGACAACGGTGATGCCCTTGCATACAGCCAGCCATGGAAAGGAGTAAGACAGATTGGATGAAGATAGCAGGAAAGCAGAGGTTCAGAGGAACGAAAAGCATCTCCATTCTCTTATCTGAAATTCTCACCAATGAATTACATAAGTATCTCTATCCCTATTCTATTATTAATATTCGAAAACTCCATTATCACTTTATATCTGCCTGACTGAGATTTACAAGGTGACCATAGCTTGCTTCATACCAACAATCTCCGTGGGATTCGACCCTTACTCACGTAAGGTATTACTTGGACGACCCAGTGCACTTGCTGGTTAGTTGTATCGAAGTTGTGACGATTATGAATTAAGATCAAAGCACCAAGCTTTGAAGCCATTACCAGGATTTGTTCGAGCCTGGAGATCACAATTTCGTGCACCAAGTTTTTGGCGCCGTTGCCGGGGATTGTTTGAGTTTGGACAACTGACGGTTCATCTTGTTGCTCAGATTAGGTAATTTTCTTTTTATTTTCTTTTCAAAAATTTTTCAAAAATATTTTCAAAAATCTCTCATCTGTTTTTGAAAAAAAAATTTAAAAATGTTTTCAAAAATTTATTCAAAATTTTTAAGAATGAATTCTAGTGTTTCATGAAGCATGTGAAGCCTGGCTGGCTGTAAAGCCATGTCTATTCCTTTGGTAATGAGTATGTCAGGCATGTCGTATATGAATTACATGCTAAAGCTTGGCTGGCCATTGGCCATGTCTAGTGTTTTGGACTGGAGCTTTCTTTGAAAGCTTGGCTGGCTAGTGAGCCATGTCTAATTCCTGGACTGAAGCTTTAGACTAACATGGCAAGATTCCTGGAATTCATATTAAAAATTTTGGAATCCTTATTTTTCTTTTAATTTTCGAAAAACATAAAATAAAAATCCAAAAAAAATTAGAAAATCATAAAAATCAAAAAATATTTTTGTGTTTCTTGTTTGAGTCTTGAGTCATATCATAAGTTTGGTGTCACTTGTATATGCATCTTGCATTTTTTTCGAAAATATCATGCATTCATAGTGTTCTTCATGATCTTCAAGTTGTTCTTGGTAAGTCTTCTTGTTTGATCTTGATGATTTTTTGTTTTGTGTCTTTTCATGTTTATCATATGCATTCTTGAATTCTTAGTGCGTAAGCATTAAAGAATTCTATGTTTGGTGTCTTGCATGTTTTCTTTGCATTAAAAATTTTTCAAAATTATGTTCTTGATGTTCATCATGACATTCAAAGTGTTCTTGGTGTTCATCTTGACATTCATAGCATTCTTGCATGCATTCATTGTTTTGATCTAAAAATTTCATGCATTGCATATTTTACATGTTTTTCATAAAAATTTCAAAAATCAAAAAAAAAAATATCTTTCCCTTTTTCTCTCATCAAATTCGAAAATTGAGTTGACTTTTTCAAAAATTTTTAAAAATCAAATTGTTTCTCATGAGTCAAATCAAATTTTCAATTTGAAAATCTTATCTTTTTCAAAATCTTTTTCAAAAATCAAATCTTTTTCAAAATTATTAGTTATTTTCGAAAATTTCAAAAAAATATTTTTCAAAAATCTTTTTCTTATTTTTATACCAAATTTTCGAAAATAACATAAACAATTAATGTTTTGATTCAAAAATTTGAAGTTTGTTACTTGCTTGTTAAGAAAGATTCAAACTTTAAGTTCTAGAATCATATCTTGTGATTTCTTATGAATCAAGTCATTAATTGTGATTTTAAAAATCAAATCTTTTTTCAAAACTAATGTTATCATATCTTTTCAAAAATATCTTCTTATCTTATCTTTTCCAAAAATATCTTTTCAAAATATCTTTTCTAACTTCCTAACTTCTTATCTTTTCAAAATTGGTTTTCAAAATTTGTTTCAACTAACTAACTAACTTGTTGTTTGTTTCTTAACTTTTTCAAAACCACCTAACTAATTCTCTCTTTCTAATTTTCGAAAATATCTCCCCCTTTTTCAAAAAAAAAATTCTTTTTAATTAACTAATTATTTTTATTTTTTATTTTTGATTTCAAAAATTTTCGAAAATTACTAACATTTTTCAAAAACCATTTTCGAAAATCACTAACTCTTTTTCAAAATAATTTTCGAAAATTTTCCCTCCCCCATCTCATTCTATTTATTCATTCATATCCTAACATCTCATTTCACCTCCTTCCATCCTCACAGTTGTGTTTCTTCCATTATATTACATTCTTTGTCTCCCCCTCTTCTTCCACTCACAAAGGGATCCCTATACTGTGGTATAAAGGATCTCTATTATTATTATCATTTTTCTGTCCATTCTTCCTTGTCATATGAGCAAGAGCAAGGATAAGAACATTCTTGTGGAAGCAGATCCAGAACCTGAAAGGACTCTGAAGAGAAAATTAAGAGAAGCTAAAATACAACAATCCAGAGATAACCTTTCAGAAATTTTCAAACAGGAAGAGGAGATGGCAGCCGAAAATAATAATAATGAAAGGAGGATGCTTGGTGACTTTACTGCACCTAATTCCAATTTACATGGAAGAAGCATCTCCATTCCTGCCATTGGAGCAAACAATTTTGAGCTGAAACCTCAATTAGTTTCTCTGATGCAGCAGAACTGCAAGTTTCATGGACTTCCATCTGAAGATCCTTTTCAGTTCTTAACTGAATTCTTGCAGATATGTGATACTGTTAAGACTAATGGAGTAGATCCTGAAGTCTACAGGCTCATGCTTTTCCCTTTTGCTGTAAGAGACAGAGCTAGATTATGGTTGGATTCTCAACCCAAAGACAGCCTGAACTCTTGGGATAAGCTGGTCACGGCTTTCTTAGCCAAGTACTTTCCTCCTCAAAAGCTGAGCAAGCTTAGAGCTGATGTTCAAACCTTCAGACAGAAAGAAGGTGAATCTCTCTATGAAGCTTGGGAAAGATACAAACAGTTGACCAAAAAGTGTCCTTCTGACATGCTTTCAGAATGGACCATCCTGGATATATTCTATGATGGTTTATCTGAGCTATCAAAGATGTCACTGGACACTTCTGCAGGTGGATCCATTCACCTAAAGAAAACGCCTGCAGAAGACACTTCTGAAAGGAATCCTGTGAGTAATGGGACACCTATGAAGAAGGGAGTCCTTGAGGTTGATACTCTGAATGCCATATTGGCTCAGAATAAAATATTGACTCAGCAAGTCAATATGATCTCTCAGAGTCTGCATGGAATGCAAGCTGCATCCAACAGTACTCAAGAGGCATCTTCTGAAGAAGAAGCCTATGATCCTGAGAACCCTGCAATAGCAGAGGTAAATTACTTAGGTGAACCTTATGGAAACACCTATAACTTAACATGGAGAAATCATCCAAATTTCTCATGGAAGGATCAAAAGCCCCAACAAGGCTTTAATAATGGTGGAAGAAACAGGTTTAGCAATAGCAAGCCTTTTCCATCATCAACTCAGCAACAGACAGAGAACTCTGAACAAAATGCTTCTAATTTAGCAAATCTAGTCTCTGATCTATCTAAGGCCACTGTAAGTTTCATGAATGAAACAAGGTCTTCCATTAGAAATCTGGAAGCACAAGTGGGCCAGCTGAGTAAAAGGATCACTGAAATCCCTCCTAGTACTCTCCCAAGCAATACAGAAGAGAATCCAAAAGGAGAGTGCAAGGCCATTGACATAAGCGCCATGGCCGAACCTGTGAGGAGAGGAGAGGACGTGAATCCCAAGGAGGAAGACCTCCTGGGACGTCCAGTGATTAATAAGGAGCTTCCCTCTGAGGAACCAAAGGACTCTGAGGCTCATCCAGAGACCATAGAGATTCCATTGAACCTCCTTATGCCCTTCATGAGCTCTGATGAGTATTCCTCTTCTGAAGAGAATGAGGATGTTATTGAAGAGCAAACTGCCAAGTTTCTTGGTGCAATCATGAAGCTGAATGCCAAATTATTTGGCATTAATGCTTGGGAAGTTGAACCTCCCTTGTTCATCAATGAACTAAGTGATCTGGATCAACTGACATTGCCTCAGAAGAGACAGGATCCTGGAAAGTTCATAATCCCTTGTACCATAGGCACCATGATCTTTAAGGCTCTGTATGACCTTGGTTCAGGGATAAACCTCATGCCCCTCTCTGTAATAGAGAAACTGGGAATCTATGAGGTGCAAGCTGCTAAAATCTCACTAGAGACGGCAGACAGCTCAAGAAAACAGGCTTATGGTCAAGTAAAAGATGTATTAGTAAAGGTTGAGGGCCTTTACATACCTACTGATTTCATAGTCCTGGATACTGGAAAGGAAGAGGATGAATCCATCATCCTAGGAAGACCTTTCCTGGCCACAGCAAGAGCTGTGATTGATGTTGACAGAGGAGAAATAGTCCTTCAATGGAATGAGAACTCCCTTGTATTCAAAACTCAAGGATCTCCCTCTGCAACCATGGAGAGGAAGCAGGAAAAGCTTCTCTCCAAGCAGAGTCAACCAGAGCCCCCACAGTCAAACTCTAAGTTTGGTGTTGGGAGGCCACAACCAAACTCTAAGTTTGGTGTTGAACTCCCATATCCAAACTCTAAGTTTGGTGTTGGAAAGTTTCAACAAAGCTCTGCACATCTGTGAGGCTCCATGAGAGCCCACTGTCAAGCTATTGACATTAAAGAAGCGCTTGTTGGGAGGCAACCCAATGTTTATCTAATTCTTATTTTTCATGTTTTCTTAGGTTCATGATCATGTGGAGTCACAAAATAAATATAAAAATTGAAAACGGAATCAAAAACAGCAGAAGAAAAAATCACACCCTGGAGGAGCATCTGTCTGGCGTTCAGCGCCAGAACAGAGCATGGTTCTGGCACTGAACGCCCAAAATGGGCAGCTTCTGGGTGCTGAACGCCAGAACAGGCATGGTTCTGGCGTTCAACGCCAGAAATGGCACACAGATGGGCGTTGAACGCCCAAAAAGGCCACCAACCTGGCGCTGAACGCCCAGAGTTGGATACAAAGGCATTTTTACATGCCTAAGGGGTGCAGGGATGTAAATCCTTGAAAACCTCAGGATCTGTGGACCCCACAGGATCCACTCAGGATCTGTGAACCCCACAGGATCCACTCAGGATTTGTGGACCCCACAGGAACCACTCAGGATCTGTGGACCCCACAGGATCCACTCAGGATCTGTGGACCCCACAGGATCCCCACCTACCTCCACTCACTTCTTCTCACCACTCTCTTTCACACAACCCCATAAACACTCTTTCCTAAAAACCCCTCACCAATCACCTCAATCTCTCTTCCCCATTAAACCTTCACCACTCACATCCACCCACTCTTCCCAATAAACCTACCTCATAAACTCCACCTACCTTCAAAATTCAAAACCAATTTCCCACCCAAACCCACCCATATGGCCGAACCAATACCCCCCCTCCCTTCCCTATATAAAGCCATCCATTCTTCATCAAATTCACACATCACACCCCTCTACACTCTCCTTAGCCGAAACCACATCTCCATCTCCCTCTCCATATTTCTTCTTTTTCTTCTTCTATTCTTTTGTTTATTGCTCGAGGGCGAGCAATATTCTAAGTTTGGTGTGGTAAAAGCATAGCTTTTTTGTTTTTCCATTACCATTGATGGCACCTAAGACCGGAGAATCCTCTAGAAGAGGGAAAGGGAAGATAAAAGCTTCCACATCCGAGTCATGGGAGATGGAAAGGTTCATCTCCAAAGCCCATCAAGACCACTTCTATGATGTTGTGGCCAAGAAAAAGGTGATCCCTGAGGTCCCTTTTAAACTCAAAAGAAATGAGTATCCGGAGATCCGACATGAAATTCAAAGAAGAGGTTGGGAAGTTCTAACAAATCCCATCCAACAAGTCGGCATCCTAATGGTTCAAGAGTTCTATACCAATGCATGGATCACCAAGAACCATGATCAAAGTAAGAACCCGGATCCAAAGAACTATGTTACAATGGTTCGGGGGAAATACTTAGATTTTAGTCCGGAGAATGTGAGGTTGGCGTTCAACTTGCCATACATGGAAGAGAACGCACGCCCCTACACAAGGAGAGTCAACTTTGATCAAAGGTTGGACCAAGTCCTTATGGACATATGTGTAGAAGGAGCTCAATGGAAGATTGACTCCAAAGGCAAGCCGGTTCAACTAAGAAGATTGGACCTCAAGCCTATAGCTAGAGGATGGTTGGAGTTCATTCAATGCTCAATCATTCCCACTAGCAACCGGTCTGAAGTTACTATAGACCGGGCCATCATGATCCATAGCATCATGATTGGAGAAGAGGTGGAAGTTCATGAGATTATACCTCAAGAACTCTACAAGGTGGCTGACAAGTCCTCCACCATGGCAAGGTTAGCCTTTCCTCACCTCATTTGCCACCTATGCAATTCAGCCGGGATTGACATAGAGGGAGATATCCTCATTAAAGAGGACAAGCCCATCACTAAGAAAAAGATGGAGCAAGCAAGAGAGCCCAGTCATGGAGCTCAAGAGGCGCAAGAAGCTCATCACCATGAGATTCCGGAAATGCCTCAAATGCACTTTCCTCCACAAAACTATTGGGAGCACATCAACACCTCCCTAGAAGAATTGAGTTCCAATATGGGACAACTAAGGGTGGAACATCAAGAGCACTCCATCATGCTTCATGAAATAAGAGAAGATCAAAAAGCAATGAGGGAGGAGCAACAAAGACAAGGAAGAGACATAGAAGAGCTCAAGGACATCATTGGTTCCTCAAGAAGGAAACGCCACCATCACTAAGGTGGATTCATTCCTTGTTCTTCTTTCTTCTGTTTTTCGTTTTCTATGTTATGTGCTTATCTATGTTGTGTCTTCATTACATGATCATTAGTAGTAGTAACTTTGTCTTAAAGATATGAATGTCCTATGAATCCATCACCTCTCTTAAATGAAAAATGTTTTAATTCAAAAGAACAAGAAGTACATGAGTTTCGAATTTATCCTTGAACTTAGCTTAATTATATTGATGTGGTGACAATGCTTCTTGTTTTCTGAATGTATGCTTGAACAGTGCATATGTCTTTTGAAGTTGTTGTTTAAGAATGTTAAATATGTTGGCTCTTGAAAGAATGATGACTAGGAGACATGTTATTTGATAATCTGAAAAATCATAAAAATGATTCTTGAAGCAAGAAAAAGCAGCAAAGAACAAAGCTTGCAGAAAAAAAAAAGGGGGCAAAAAAAATAGAAAAAATTAGAAAGAAAAAGAAAAAGCAAGCAGAAAAAGCCAATAACCCTTAAAACCAAAAGGCAAGGGCAAATAAAAAGGATCCCAAGGCTTTGAGCATCAGTGGATAGGAGGGCCTAAAAGGAATAAAATCCTGGTCTAAGCGGCTAAACCAAGCTGTCCCTAACCATGTGCTTGTGGCGTGTAGGTGTCAAGTGAAAACTTGAGACTGAGCGGTTAAAGTCAAGGTCCAAAGCAAAAGAAGAGTGTGCTTAAGAACCCTGGACACCTCTAATTGGGGACTCTAGCAAAGCTGAGTCACAATCTGAAAAGGTTCACCCAACTATGTGTCTGTGGCATTTATGTATCCGGTGGTAATACTAGAAAACAAAGTGCTTAGGGCCACGGCCAAGACTCATAAAGAAGCTGTGTTCAAAAATCATCATACTGAACTAGGAGAGTCAATAACACTATTCGAAATCTGAAGTTCCTATAGATGCCAATCATTCTGAACCTCAATGGATAAAGTGAGATGCCAAAACTATTCAAGAGGCAAAAAGCTATAAGTCCCGCTCATATGATTGAAGCTATGTTTCATTGATAGTTCGGAATTTATAGTATATTCTCTTCTTTTTATCCCATTTGATTTTCAGTTGCTTGGGGACAAGCAACAATTTAAGTTTGGTGTTGTGATGAGCGGATAATTTATACGCTTTTTGACATTGTTTTTAGTATGTTTTTAGTAGGATCTAGTTACTTTTAGGGATGTTTTCATTAGTTTTTATGTTAAATTCACATTTCTGGACTTTACTATGAGTTTGTGTGTTTTTCTGTGATTTCAGGTATTTTCTGGCTGAAATTGAGGGACTTGAGCAGAAATCAGATTCAGAGGTTGAAAAAGGACTGCTGATGCTGTTGGATTCTGACCTCCCTGCACTCAAAGTGTATTTTCTGGAGCTACAGAACTCGAAATGACGCGCTTCCAATTGCATTGGAAAGTAGACATCCAGGGCTTTCCATCAATGTATAATAGTCCATACTTTGGCCAAGAATTGACGACGTACACTGGCGTTCAACGCCAGCCTTCTGCCCAAATCTGGCGTCCAGCGCCAGAAAAGGATCCAAAACCAGAGTTGAACGCCCAAACTGGCACAAAAACTGGCGTTCAACTCCACAAATGACCTCTGCACGTGCAACACTCAGGCTCAGCCCAAACACACACCAAGTGGGCCCCGGAAGTGGATTTATGCATCAATTACTTACTCATGTAAACCCTAGTGACTAGTTTATTATAAATAGGACCTTTTACTAGTCTTTTTGAGAATCTTTGGTCTCAGTTTTAATCCATTGTTCATCTTAGGAGACTATTGATCTCGTTTAGGGGGCTGGCCATCTCGGCCATGCCTGGACCTTCACTTATGTATTTTCATACGGTAGAGTTTCTACACTCCATAGATTAAGGTGTGGAGCTCTGCTGTTCCTCAAAGATTAATGCAAAGTACTACTGTTTTCTATTCAATTCTTCTTATTTCGCTTCTAAGATATCCATTCGCACCCAAGAACGTGATGAAGGTGATGATTATGTGTGACGCTCATCATCCTTCTCCCTTATGAACGCGTGCCTGACAAACACTTCTGTTCTACATGAATTAAAGCTAGAATGAATATCTCTTAGATCTCCTAACCAGAATCTTCGTGGCGTAAGCTAGAATGATGGCGGCATTCAAGAGAATCCGGAAGGTCTAAACCTTGTCTGTGGTATTCTGAGTAGGATTCAATGATTGAATGACTTTGACGAGCTTCAAACTCGCGAGTGTTGGGCGTTAGTGACAGACGCAAAAGGAAGGTGAATCCTATTCCAGCATGATCGAGAACCGACAGATGAATAGCCGTGCCGTGACAGGGTGCGTGAGCATATTATTCACTGAGAGGAGGGGATGTAGCCACTGACAACGGTGATGCCCTTGCATACAGCCAGCCATGGAAAGGAGTAAGACAGATTGGATGAAGATAGCAGGAAAGCAGAGGTTCAGAGGAACGAAAAGCATCTCCATTCTCTTATCTGAAATTCTCACCAATGAATTACATAAGTATCTCTATCCCTATTCTATTATTAATATTCGAAAACTCCATTATCACTTTATATCTGCCTGACTGAGATTTACAAGGTGACCATAGCTTGCTTCATACCAACAATCTCCGTGGGATTCGACCCTTACTCACGTAAGGTATTACTTGGACGACCCAGTGCACTTGCTGGTTAGTTGTATCGAAGTTGTGACGATTATGAATTAAGATCAAAGCACCAAGCTTTGAAGCCATTACCAGGATTTGTTCGAGCCTGGAGATCACAATTTCGTGCACCACTTTCTTTGCTCCACCTCTCGGATTTTTCTCTGTGTCACTTGGGAAGCTATCAGTAGGTTTGGGAATCTTCTCAGATAGGTATCCCACTTGAAATTCCAGCCTCTTGATAGTGTCTCCCTGATTCTTGATATTGGCTCGCACCTCCTCTTTGAACACCTTGTTATCTTGAATCTCATTGCAAATGCCTTCAAGTAGTGTCTCAATCCTTGATAGTCTTTCTTCCGATGATGGAGAGTTGAGATTGGAAGGATGAGAAGGGCCACTTTGACTTTGGTATGGATGTTGAGAGGTGTTGTTGGGTGGGTGTTGATAAGACCTCTGTGTGGAGTGTTGGTGAGCTGCATTGTTGTTGGGGTTGTGGTGTCTCTGATCTTGGCTTTGATCCTGTTGGTTTCCCCACCCAAAATTTGGGTGGTTGCTCCAACCGGGATTATATGTTTTGGAGTATGGGTCATGGTAATGCCTAGGTGAATTTCCAATGTAGTTGGCTTGTTCCTGATTACCCACTGCTTCCTCATTCACTCCTTCTTGAGCTGCTGCTGAGGTGGTGATTGCTGCAACTTGATTCCTCTCCATCGTTTTGGTAAGATTAGCCAACTGCTTGGTAATAAGTTTGTTTTGAGCTAGCAGTGCATCCACATTATTTAGCTCCATCACTCCTCTAGTGTTGCCTCTTTCAGAAGCATAGAAGTAGTCATTCTCTGCTACAGTCTCAATGACATCTATGGCTTCTTCAATAGTCTTCTTCTTGTTCAGAGATCCCCCGGATGAGTGGTCTACTGCCTTCTTTGATTCATACGAAAGGCCTTCATAGAAAATGTGCAACTGCACCCATTCATTGAACATATATGGCGGGCATCTTCTTGTCAGGTCCTTAAACCTCTCCCATGCTTCATATAGAGTCTAACCATCCTGCTGCCTGAATGTTTGTACCTCAGCTCTCAACCTGTTGATCCGTTGAGGAGGATAGAATCTTGCCAAAAACTTGTTCACCACATCTTCCCAAGTTGCTAAACTCTCCTTTGGAAAGGATTCCAGCCATTTAGATGCTTTGTCCTTGAGTGAGAAGGGAAACAGAAGTAGTCTATAGGTATCAGGATGAACACCGTTAGACTTCACAATATCGCATATCCTCAGGAAGGTGGTTAGATGTTGATTGGGGTCTTCTTAGACACTTCCTCCAAATGAACAATTGTTCTGAACAAGGGTGATGAGCTGTGGCTTTAGTTCAAAGTTGTTGGCATGTATGGTTGGCCTTTGGATGCTACTTCCACAGTTTCCTAGGTTTGGGTTGATGTAAGAACCCAGAACTCTTCTCTCTTATCCAGCCTGAGGCGCTGGACCTTCTCTGCCATGGTTGTGAGCCTCTTCTTCATGATGGTTCTCCATATTCTCCTCTATGTCTGGTTCAAAGTACTCTTCCTCTTCCTCAGCACTAACTACTCTCTTTCCTCTTGCTTCCTTCCTTAATCTAAGGAATGTCCTCTCAGGTTCAGAATCAAGGGAAGTTGAAGCCCCGCTTCTTCTACCTGTCATACAACCAACAAGGCAAAAGCAAGAAAGATAGATGCAGATAGTAATTTCTACAGAAATGCTGTTAGTATGAGTGATACAATATATCAAACAGTTGGTGGGTTAGTGACTGAATTGTAAATAACTAAGAAAATGGGTTGGGGAAAGGGAAGAAAATAGCTAAACAGAAAGTAAATTACTCAAATGAACTTAAATCAAACAAAATAAAAAAAAACAAATGCTCAATCTGGTTATCCACCAATTTAATCATTGTTGATACAAAATCAATCCCCGGCAACGGTGCCATAAACTTGATGCACGAAAACTTGTCCCTTAACAAATCTCCCTCGGCAAGTATACCGAATTGTCGTCAAGTAAAAACTCACAGTAGAGTGAGGTCGAACCCCACAGGGATTGATTGGTCAAGTAACTTTAATTGGAAGAATGTTCTAGTTGAGCTAAGCAGAAAATAAGTTGAGAATTGCAGGAAATTAAATGGCGGGAAAGTAAATAGCAGAAAATAAATGACGGGAAGTAAATTGCAGAATCTTAAATGGGGAAGGGAAGTTTAGCATGAAAATAAATGGCATAAAGTAAAGAGAATGGGTAAGATCAGAAATGGGGAATTCATTGGGCTTAGGAGATGTTGCATTCTCCGGATCAAGTTCATTTTCATCTCTTCCTCAATCAATGCATTCATTGATCTCCTTGGCAATCTTAAGTGATTGAATTCCAATTTCTTGGTAATTCAATCTCTCAAATCAGATCAATAGCCAATTCCTTGGTCTAATTGCTCATGAGAAGAGATGAAGTGTGGTCACTGATTATACCACATGTATTTCCAAATCAAAGTATTGGGAGAATTATATGTCACCATATCCGCCCAAACCCCAATTTGGTCCAACATGAGAAAGCATTTCTAGCATGATTTCTTCATCCCTTTTCCAAGATTCAGAAGAGATCCAAGTATGAATAGCTTCTTTTCCATGATAACTACTCAATTGGATGAAGATTGAAAGCTTTCTAGTAAGATCAAGAGAAAAAAGAAGAAGAATAATGAAAACTATTATTGATCCATCAAATTACAATAGAGCTCCCTAACCCAATGAAAGGAGTTTAGTTGTTCATAGCTATGAGAATGGAAAGCAAAGATGGAGAGTACATTCTGAAAGTTAAACTAGAAGTGCAGAGAAAGTAAAAATACAGAGAGTAATTCTAATAATGCCAAAAGCTCCTTTATAGTTCAAAGCTCTCCCTATTTATACTATTCTTCTGATCTTCTAGTTGGCTCTTCAAGTCTTGGATATAGGCCTTTGGATCTTGAGTTGAAGCAGTTATCTTCTTCAGTGGGCTCAGCTTTACTTGCAGAGAAAGTGTGAAGTAGGCAGGGACTTTAGCTTAGGGCGTTAGTGGTGTTAACGTTAAGTGAAAATGTGGGGTTGAGAATGTTAGTGACAATCACCTTTTTCACTAACGTTCCTAACCCAAAGTGGTCCACGTTAACTTCGTTAGTGGCACCAACGTGACCACTAACGTTGCCTCTTGGTCCTTCACGCATGTTATTGGGGTTTACCCTTTTCAATAACGTTGAGAGTTCCCCTTTCTCCCTACGTTAGAGTTCACGTTAGAATAGTTAACGTGGCCTTTAACGTAGGCTTGCCAAATCTTCCAGAGCGTTAGTGACACTTACCTTTGTCACTAACGCTTCAGAACGCCCCTACTTCCCAAGTTAGAGTTCACGTTAACTAGGTTAACGTGACTTCTAACGTGGTATTGATAGCCATCTCCAACGTTAGTGACAAAGGTGAGTGTCACTAACGTTGGCTCATCATCCCTCTTCTCCACATTAGCTTCCACGTTAATGTAATTAACGTGGCAACTAACGTGGCTCATAGTGGCTCAATCCAACGTTAGTGACAAAGGTGAGTGTCACTAACGTTGGTGATTCTTGCTTCCTCCACGTTTGAGTCCACGTTAACTAGGTTAACGTGTCTTTTAACGTAGCCAATATGGTCTTAGTCCAACGTTAGTGACAAAGGTGAGTGTCACTAACGTTGGCATCATCTTCTTCATCTTCTTCTTCCACATTAGAGCTCACGTTAACTAAGTTAACGTGGCTCTTAACGTGGCCAATTGCCCCTTTTGGAACGTTAGTGGCACTTACTTTTACCACTAACGTTGGAGTTCTACTTCTCTTCCACGTTAGCTTCCACGTTAACATAGTTAACATGGCAACTGATGTCGGCTATGATGGCTCACGAAGGCGTTATTGGCAATTTCTTATTAAAATTGACAATGTTTGCTTGAATCAAGATGTAAGTGATTATTTACCCAAAACTTGCTTATTTCCTAAGAAAATGCATGAAACTACCTTAAAACCATAAAGAAAAGGTCAGTGAAACTGGCCAAAATGCCCTGGCATCATGCTATCTGGGTAATTGTTGACTGGTTGACAATGTTAGCGCACTACCTTCCGATTTGAGTTTACTATACTTTAGAAAGGATGGCACGAATATATATTCAAGAAATCATATGATTGCACGGGATATCTTTGTCAATTGTTTCAGATCGAGATCTGAGGTTTACTTCCAGATTCTGGGGAGCTTTTCAGAAAGCATTGGGAATAGAGCTGCATATGAGTACAGCATACCATCCTCAGACAGACAGACAATCAGAGCGGACAATCCAGACATTGAAAGACATGCTAAGATCTTGTGTGATGGATAACCAAGGCAGTTAGGATAAATATTTGCCATTGATCGAGTTCGTCTACAACAACAGTTACTAGCAAAGTATTGGGATGGCACCATATGGAGCTCTCTACGGAAGAAGATGTCAGATACTATTGTGTTGGAAGGACGACAGAGAAACTAGTGTCTTAGATCCAGACTTAGTGCAAGAAACTACTGAGAAGATAAAAGGGATTTGTTAGAAGATCCAGACAGCACAAAGCCGTCAAAAGAACTATGCCGATAATAGACGTAGACCTTTAGAGTTTAGTGAGGGAGACCATGTTTTTCTAAAAGTAACCTCGACTACTGGAATAGTTAGAGCCCTTAAGACTAAAAATCTTAACCCTCGATATATAGGACCTTTCCAAATACTTAAAAGAGTTGGTCTAGTAGCTTATCAAATAGCCCTTCCTCCTTACTTATTAAACCTTCGTGATGTTTTTCATGTCTCGCAACTTAAGAAATATATCCCCGATGAGAGTCACATTTTACAACCAGAGACAGTACAGTTACGAAACAATTTGACATATCAAGCAGCACCAGTTCAGATCGTAGAAAGAAGTGATAAGCAACTAAGAGACAAGACTGTTCGCTTAGTCAAAGTAGCATGGGAACCAAGAGAAGAAGAATAGCACACTTGGGAACTATAAGATAGGATGAAAGTTGATTACCTAAATCTATTCTCAGGTAACTGAATTTTGAGGGCAAAATTTTCTTTTAGAAAGGTAGAGATTTCACCGAAGGATCAGTATCGGAAGAACCTCTGATATATCATCAAGTATCTCAATCCTCATTTCATTATGTCATCTTTTAGTTATAACTTTTTATGAGGCAAGCTTGATAACACAGTCACGAAGAACCAAGTTTTTGAACCGTATCGGTTAGGAGTTTTGATTCGATTTTTCGTAAATAGTCTCAGTTTAATGAACCGGACTCGATTCATTAGAGAAGAGAGATAATAGGATAATATTATAATTATATTAGTATTAGAAGCTTCTTGAATGATATTATAAGGTTACTTGGTCAGTTTTAGTTAAAAACAAAAAATCGGTTTAACCGGGTTCACAGTTTACTGGTGCAGCTTAGCACCAGCACTCTCTGATGACTTTAGCAATGCTAAGACCTCATTATACATGTTTTATTCTCATAATAAATATGTTACTAGTATCATTTATGCTAGTAGCTCAGAAAATAATTTTTAGAGATGTTTTTACAAGTGTTCCGATACATCTAGTTTTAGTAGTTATACACCTGAGATATTTTAATATTATTTTAAACGACCTCCAAGCCAACCAATCACAACTCACCCTAAACCCCCAAGACACTCCAAGGCTGTCTCATTTCTTCATTTTGGACGAAAATAACAAGAGAGAAAAGAGAGAAACTTTCATGAACACTTAATCTTCAAAGCTTGATTTCTTCTGAACTAAAACTCAAATCAAAACTCTGATTTCACCAAAATGATCCTCTCTTCTTTCTCTACATAACCATGTAACTTATCAAGGCTGTAAATAAGGTTAGATGGCTGTCCCTTTCCCATTTGAATTCGGTTTTCAATGAAACATGCTTAAACAAGTGTTTTCTTGATGTTCTTCCTTAGATCTCTTGCTTAGCTTGACTTGTAGGCCAAAGATCTTTGATTTAATGCACATTTGAGGTGAGGATAACCTTCCTAAGATTCTGCTGAAGTTCGTTTAGTTGATGGTTTAGGGTTTTAAAGTTGTTCTTGATGTGTTTTAGGAGGAAAAAGTGCTTTAGAACACTTGAAAGAATAACCGGATTTGGAGCAGCAAATCAAGGTAGGGTTTGACGAATTTAATCTTGATTGATTGTGTTTGAGTTGTGTAATTATGATATGGTTTCGCTGTGCTTGAAATTGATTGTTTATATGAGTGATTCTTGTTGAAAAATTTGGTGAAAATTTGATGAAATTTGATGAAATTCAAGCTTTAAGTTCATGTTCTTGGAGCAGCTGGTAAACGAAACACTAGGCCCTAAATTGGGGTTCAATTTGTGTTAAAATCATGTAGAAAAGATGGGGTTTTAGTGGCTGGGAATTTATTATGAATTTTGGTAAAAATCGGTTGCTGAAAAGACTGAAAAACGAGTAAAAACAGAGAAAGAATCTGAAGAATTACGAAGAACACGAAGAACACTTTGAGTGTGGTGAAGAACAATTAAGAACACCTTTTAGATCTTAAAAAGGGCAAGTTGTAATTATTTTGGTGTTTGAGGGGTTATTTTGTAATTTCTGAAAGTTAGGGTGGTTAAAGTAGAAATATTAAAAGTTACGGGTGGTAAAAAGTGAATTTTAAAGATTAAAAGTAAAAGTAAGGTAATTTTCAAAAATTTAATAATAAAATATTAAATAATAATATTTAATTAAAATTAATTTTTTAATAAAAATAATAAAATAATGCGAAAAAGGCAGTTTCTGTAAAAGCTTTAGAAAGACAACTTTAAGCGCAGAATCTCATAATTACCTTCATAAAACACTTAGGGAGTGGTAAGAACATGTTAGTGAGGCAAAGACAAAAGAAAGATAAAAAATTGATGAAAAGATAAAAGTCGAAGAAAAGTCTATAAAGTTTTAATGACAGAAAAACAGACAGAGATTAGTGAACGAACTAGGGCAAAATAATTAGTTCTTGAGTTGCGACTAGGGTTAGGTATTATATGAAAAGTTAAACTGTTTCAGTATAGACTTAATGAACCTATACTTGGGATTAGCTAACTATTCATACCGAAATTTACATAAGCTTTAAATATATACGTTAAGCAGAGAAATCAGAGCAGACTAGAGAAATACAAAGAACAGAGTAATCAGAGTAGAGTAAAGAGATAAAGAGAAAAAGGGTAACATAGATATAAAGGAATGAGTAATCTGAGAAAAGTAAAGAGATACAGAGAACAAAGTAACCAGAGCAGAGTAAAGAGATACAGAGAAAAGAGAAACCAGAACAAAGTAAAGAGATATAAAGAGAAGAGTAATATAATAAAGAGATATTTATATATATATTAGTTGCTTGATGCAACCCAGAGCTATTTTTATATATATATATTAGTTGCTTGATGCAACCCAGAGCTATATTTATATATATATTAGTTGCTTGACGCAACCCAAAGCTATATTTAATACATATTAGTTGCCTGATGCAACCCAGAGTTTCTGTAGGGATACTAAGTTACCTACAGCCATTTTCCGATTCCCCAGAGCAGAGTAGAGTTTCCTGCGTTAAGCAGAGGCCGTCTCGAATGAGTGGCTATTACTATCCTTTAGGAACGGAAAATCGTATCTGGGAAATTAGGATTACTTGTGACTGGATAAATGTCGGGATTGCGGCCAGCCAACCGACACATGAGCTCATGGCCTGCGCTAGGGCTACACATGCATCATTCTTGTCTGCGCATCATTCTCTGTTGCATTCTTTTTTGTGTGTGATCTATTTCTTTATGTTTGTCTACCTGTATGCTATTTCTGTGTTTTATTTCTTGTATTCTTTTGTTTGTGTTCTTCTTTCTATTGTCTCTACTTTCTCTTTCTATCTTTATCTTTTGTTTACTGCTTCCCTATATTTTATTATTCGTCTGCTAATCGACCCCTAATAAATGAACGTAACTAATAACCCCGACCGTACTAAGAACTCTCCAGTTCTTACCCCCTTCTCTCCCTTCCTCCCCTTCAGATGGAAACGGGTGTGATATTCTATGAAGTCGACGACCTACACATTTACGAGGATCCAGTGTACTATGATTACTACATTCTGAGTCCGTAGCTTCATATGAGATGTTATACGTTACAAAACGGTCCCTTCCAACATCTTTTGTGTAGTTCGCTTTTTGATCCTGATGATCCCTACGACTTTCCCTTATCCTGGTTACACC
The DNA here is from genome assembly GCF_003086295.3 of Arachis hypogaea. Taxonomy (NCBI): domain Eukaryota; kingdom Viridiplantae; phylum Streptophyta; class Magnoliopsida; order Fabales; family Fabaceae; genus Arachis; species Arachis hypogaea. The sequence goes on from NC_092049.1 coordinate 52,297,390, forward strand.
CTGATGCACCTGGACATCCTTTTCCCGATGATCACGGACACTCTATACCAGCTTAACCCTTGAATGGGTTGGCACCTGAGCCTATCATTTCTGATGAGCCCGAGATAGCTGGAGAGTACGTACATGTGATTCTACCAGAGTGGGTCCTTCCCCCTGAGCCAATCTTAGACTTTCCACAGCCTACTAGGTTGGCACTACCAAATGACGGGATAGCTCCGTTATACGTGAACGGACCTGTGCTCACGAATGGTTTTGTACATAGTGACAACTGTGTTTCTAGTGGATCTGAGCGTATAGATGTAGCTGCAGACGATGAGGAGGAGGAGGATCCCTGACATAGAGATAGAGCACTATGAGGAGATGGGTGAGCCTCATGACGATCTTCTGAACGATCACGTGTAGATATAGTTTGACAGCCGTAGGGGTATTCTTTTGCTGACACTCTAGTTTGACATTATCTATTAGTTAGTCTCTCACTTGTGTTAGTACACCCGAGAGCTAGATGCTATATATTGGTTAGGCTAGCCTGGGCACCAGTTTAGCGGCTTTTTGTATAGGCCAGGCCCTGGGAGTGTCGTGTATATATTAGCTACGTAGGTTGACGAGGATGTAAACTGACTTGATATTGTGTAAAAGCTACATGTTTTGTTATAGTGTACATGACGTATATTATCTGCTATATTTCTATATTTCTCTATGCTTGCTTTTATTGCTCTCAATGTATGCTTGTTTATTTTTACATTATCATCCGCAGCGAATAAAAAAAAGTTACTCGTAAAATTGGCAACGTTCTAACAAGGCACAGGCTCATATATTAAATAATAGATAATAGTTAGGAAGGACAAGTTAATAACACTTGACTTCTTGTATGACCATGGCATACTGGGAGTTGGGTCGTTACATTACACAGGCTATTTCCAGATTCATATAGCTCCTGAAGATCAAGAAAAGACTACTTTTACATGTCCCTTTGGAACTTACGCTTACAAGAGGATGCCTTTTGGCTTATGTAATGCACCAGCTACTTTCCAAAGGTGCATGATAAGTCTTTTCTCTGATCTTCTTGAGAGCTGTATGGAGGTTTTTATGGATGATTTTAGCGTATATGGTGATTCTTTTAGCCTTTTCTTGGATAGTTTATCTAGAGTATTAGACAGGTGTGTTAGTTCAAACCTTGTTTTAAATTTTGAAAAATGTCATTTTATGGTCAAACAAGGTATTGTTCTAGGACATGTTGTTTCTAATATTGGTATCTCTATAGATCCAGCAAAGGTAAATGTCATTTCTAGTCTACCTTACCCCTCCTCCGTGAGGGAAGTTCATTCGTTCCTTGGCCATGCAGGTTTCCACCGGAGATTCATCAAGGACTTCAGTAAGGTAGTATTGCCCTTATCCAGACTGCTGCAGAAGGATGTTGAATTCAAGCTGAGTGAGGACTGTATGGAGGCGTTTGATAAGCTGAAGATCGCCTTGACTCAAGCTCCAATTGTAAGAGGACCAGACTGGAGCCAGCCCTTTGAGATTATGTGTGATGCCTCCAACCATGCTGTAGGAGCAGCGTTGGCTCATCGCGCAGGTAAGGATCCTTTTGTAATTGCATATGCTTCAAAGACATTAGATGCTGCTCAGTCTAATTACACTACCACTGAGAAAGAGCTTCTGGCTATTGTTTTTGCTTTGGATAAATTCCGAGCCTACCTACTTGGTACTAAGGTGGTAGTGTACTTAGACCACGTAGCTCTAAAGTATTTATTGGCTAAAAAGGAGTCCAAACCAAGGCTAATACGTTGGATACTGCTGCTGCAAGAATTTGATTTAGAAATTAAGGATAGGAGTGGTTCTCAAAATTTAGTGGCGGACCACTTGAGTCGCCTTGAGCACATTAAGGATGACTCCACTCCTATCAAGGATGCTTTTCCATTTGATATCTTGCACGCAGTATCTGAAGTAGTTCCTTGGTATGCACATGTGGCTAATTATCTAGTTAGTCATACCTTCCCTCCCAATTTTACTAAGCACCAGAGGGACAAGCTGAAAAGCGAGTCCAAGTATTATATATGGGATGATCCCTATTTGTAGAAGTATGGTGCTGATCAGATAATTAGGAGGTGTGTGCCTCAATTAGAATTCCAGTCCATTTTAGAGGCCTGCCACTCCTCTGAGAGTGGGGGCCATTTTGGTCCTCAAAGGACAGCTAGAAAAATCTTAGACTGTGTATTCTGGTGGCCCGCTCTTTTTAAAGATGCTACTGCCTTCTGTAAATCTTATTTCCCATGGCAGAGTTTTGGTAATATATCTAAGAGGGATGAGATGCCTGACGAATTGGTTTTTCTATCGGTAAAGAAATATAAAAATATGATCGTGTTGTAAGTATAGCTTCCAAACCAACAGAAAATCCTTTCGTACAAACGTTTTGGTTGTCACAAGTAACAAACACCTTTAAAATTGATAACCGAAGTATTTAAACCTTGGGTCGTCTTCTCAAAGAACTGCAGGGAGGTATGTTCTTATTATTGGTTATGAGTTTTGTAAATTGGGGGTTTTGAAAGTAAGGAACAAGTAATTTAAATGACAAATAAAATAAATAAATAACTGTAAAATAAACTCTTGGCAAGGTATGAAAATTCGGAAGTCCTATCCTAGTTACTCCTATGAGAGTAGAAGTTAATCCCACTTAGTTAGTAATACCCTACCATACAGAGTCTTATGCTTAAGTCATAAATTCAGAGATGGCAAGGTATTACGACCTCTAAAACAAAAATTTAGTACGTATAGTAGTATGAATAATTGATTATAACTAGGAGCCTTTGTAGAAAAAAGGTGTAAACAAAAAACCGTAACTCGAACGCGCAACACTCCGATCGATAACGTAACGAGCAAAAGATAAGCTAGCGCAAGATCAGAAAAATATAAAGAGTACCAAAAACGGGAATATCAAGACTCAAAATCCGGCTGCGAAGATAACCAGTCCGAGCATAGCAATATATACATATGATAAAATAAGGAAAAGCCTAAAAGAAACCCAAAGGGACACAAATACAGAAATCTAATCTCCAAAATCCCCTCTAGATGGAGTCATCACAGTTTGTATTATTTAATGGAGATAAAAGTATCTATGCAAAACATATAAACCAAAACAGAGCCCCGAGAACAAATATCTTCGCTAATCCGGAAGTCTCCAGCATGCCTTAACGAGAAGCCTCGCGTCCTGCATCTAAAAACCATAAAATCCGCATGGGTGAGAACCAGAGGTCCCCAGCACAGTAACAGCTTCCACATATATAATACATAATAATAGAGGAAAGCCGAAGGCAATCCTAGAACTTCCTCCAGATAATATCAAAGCTTATAAACAAACTAAACCAAAAGTGGCAACTGACTAAAGATCCTTCAGTCTAACTAATACTTCCCTTTCTAATTCCTTCAGACCTCCCAACCACCAGCAGGAGTATAAAATAGCAAACACAGTTATATCAGACAAGAGATTCACAAATAGGAATGAATAAGGCATTTAGACAATTAGCAAGTAATATGCAGTCAAATAGGCAATCTCAAACAATTCATGTAGTATGCTTATGATGCATGCCTGTCCCTAGTGGCTGATGATATCATCTGTCGGTTATAGAGCCAACCCGACAAGTCCTGGTAGCTAACCATTGGACTGTCCCTCTGTCGCGCATCCCCAACTCGAGTTATACTCATCATAAACTTGATCATAATCATGATCCATATCCATCACCCTCACTGGTGAATATATACGTGGGCGAGCTCATCCGGGCCTTTCACAGTGCCCGGCCACACTTACAACATAGGGTCAAAAGAGCTTCGAGTCTCAACCTGGAGCACGTGGTGGCTAGCCACTGCTTCCTCCCAGGGAAACCCTCATCTTCGACGGTGCAAGTGCAAACATTCACAATTCATTCAACAGCATATATGCATTTATACTTAGCCATAATCATGGCTCCGCCATAACACGGCAATAATCTAGCCATCCGGCTCACGGTTAAATCCATAACCAGCCAATTCATTAACAATTACGGCCCTTCGGCCCATGGCACAACAAGCACTTCCACCGCCATCCTCCGCATCTCACATAATCATCATTGATCCTCAATGAGCATTCATTTTTTTCCCTTGCTTCACTTGCAAGTTACCATATTCACTAGCCCTTTTTCTCATGCTAGGCATATCATAATGATTCAAGACATAAGTGGTGAGATCGGAGGCTTAGAAGTATGAAATTTGGCTTTTAAAACTCAAAAATCAACTTTGGGATGAAAATAGGGCCACGCGTATGCGCACTCCACGCGCAAGCGTGGATGGCCTTAAAACTCATCGACGCGCAAGCGTCATACGCGCGAACGCGCAAATTGAAAATTAGCCAAACGACCCACAAGCGTCAGCCACGCGTACGCGTGGGTGCTCTTGCGCCCCAGGCACAAATCTGGCACAACTCTGGCATAACTCTCGGGAAAATGGCTGGGCATTTGGTGCAGCGCATTGACGCACCCACGCACACCACGCACATGCGTGGATGCTGCTTTCTTGAAGAACGGCGCGTACGCGCCAAGTGCGCCTACGCGTGGAGGGTCATTCTGCTAAAAAAATTTTCTAAATTAAAAGCTGTAGAATTTACAAATTCAACCCCCAATCTTCCGACGGACATAACATTCTCATTTTAAATCGTTTTTCACCCGTTCTTCAAACGGCATGGACATCCCGGGTCCAATTTCATTTCTAAACAGATTTGGCACAAATCAGAGATCCGTAATCCAAGTTATATCCCGTCAAAGTATGCCCAAAAACCATATTTTCATACAAAACCATAAAGTGCCATTTTCAAAACAAGCCACTTTCAACTCTTTTCAAAATCAATCAAAACATGCCAATTTCATCCCTTTTCTTTGAAATCAATCAAAATGTACCAAAATCAACATCAAGCCATCCTCAACTCACACATTGACGTTTTACCAAATTTCCCAAAATCACCATCCAACCCTTTTAACACTTATCAATCAAATGGCTAAAGGACAAACACAATATCATGTCATACATCCTCCTTCATCCCAATTTCCAATAATACCATTTCCAATCAACCATCATTATACATAATCAACATCATACTCACCATCAACATGGTACCACCCACCAATTCAACCTTAATCATTCATCAAGCATATATCACAACATGCATTTTCTCATATATCACAAAATCAAGGCATCAATATTCATAATCACATATATGATCACATCATATATCTCAACCATTTAACAACATCAACCATTCAATGCCTATCTTAGGGCCTCTAGCCTAAGTATTTCCTACCACATTACATATTAGATACGGGAAACCGAAACCATACCTTAGCCGATTACCCAAGCTCAACCGGAACACTTCCAAACCACTTTTCCACAAGCTCTCAAGGTCTCAACACTGCCAAGAACAGATTTTATCACAGAAAACCCTCTCCCAAGCTTTCCAAAATCACCAATCAAGCTCCAATATTCACATATACACAACCTAAGCCACAATCATCATACCCATACACAACATCTCAATACCCAAACATCATAGAACAACAAATTATACTAGGGTTGAGAATCTTATCACATCCAAGGTCCAAGGAGACAAGATTAACCTTCTCCTTCAAGAGAGTTGGGTCCTATAACATCAAAGAACCCAAAATCTCAACATTTCACCCATGAAACTCGAAAACAAGGGCTGGAATTTCGAAGAGCAAAACGTGGCTTACCTCAAGATTGATTGTATGGGTTTTGTAGAGCTCTCCGCGATGAATGCGTTGTCGCAAACGGTGCGGAAATCGGAGCTCTAGATCAAAAGTTATGGTGGTTTGAAGATCAAGTGAGAGATAGAACTTGAGAGAGTGTTCTTCCCTTCCTCTCGACCATTTCAGCGTGAATGAGAGTGTTGTGAGGAGAGAGAGTGCTGAAAACTAGGGTTTTGGTTTAGTTTAGTTGGGCCAAGGGCCCACTTTGGGTCCGGTTGGACCAGTTTGGCCCATTCGGTCCAATCTTGGTCCGATTTTTATAAAATTGGTACCGAAATTCTCATTTCGATCTCCTCTATCATATTAAGCCATAAAAATAACATCTTTGGCTTTCTAGAATAAATTTTTATTTATGGGTTAATTAGCCGTTAATTAACCGGGTCTTACATAGTTAACCCTTATGAAGGCAAGGGAAAGTCAAGTGAACTAATTAGTTAGATTCCCAAGTCCTAGCCAACTCCTAAGGAAAGACTAGAGTTAATGGAATACCAGTCAATTTAGCCGACATAACAACAAATCACGGATAGTTGATAACTCAAGAGCTTCCAATTAATCAATTAAAGCCAATAATATAAAATGCTAAATAAGAATCTTAGATCTGAAATACATCAATTGCATTAATAAGAGAAAATCAATCTAAACATAAAGAGTTCATAAGCCAATCTGGTGACATAAGTAATTAAAGGATAGCATTAAAATATCTGAAAGTAAAAGAGAAATATAAAGTAAAAGAAATATTGAACCTGATGAAGAGTTGAAATTCTAAATCCTTAAGAGAAATCCTAATCCTAAAACCTAAGAGAGAGGAGAGAACCTCTCTCTCTAAAAACTACATCTAAATTATCAAAAGTGAATAATTGAAGGCCCCTCTATGAATGGATGCATTCCCCTACTTTATAACCTCTAATCTGTGCCTTCTGGACTTGGATCTGGGCCAAAAAGGTTTCAGAAATCGCTGGGAGCATTTTCTCTAATTTTTGGTGCGTGGCGTCTCTCACGCGTCCGCGTGGGTCACGCGGTCGCGTCATCTGGGAGTTTTTCTTGTCACGCGTTCGCTTTGGTCATGCATATGCGTCATTTGCGTTCTGCTTAAGGCGTGCATCTGCATCAGTCACGCATTTGCATCCCTACCTTTTCGCGCTAGGCATGCGGCCACGTCGTCCATGCGTTCGCGTTACTGCCAGTTTCTTCAAAAACTCTATTTTGTGCTTTCCTTCTATTTTTGTATGTTTCCTTTTCCATCCTTTAAGTCATTCCTACCTTAGAAGATCTGAAACTACTCAACACACAAATCACGGCATCGAATGGTAATAAAAGGTAATTAAAGTAATTATTTTTAAAGCATAGAAAACATGTTTTTCACATATATCACATAATAAGGAAGGGAAAGTAAAACCATGCAATTTACATGAATAAGTGGGTGAAGGGTTGAATAAATCACTTAAATTGAGCACAATATATATCATAAAATATGGGTTTATCAATGCCTCAATAAATTATGTTGTTTTGTGAGATTTTTGATGTTTGGGACATTGACTTCATGGGTCCGTTTCCAAACTCGAGCGGTTTCTTATATATATTGTTAGCTATAGATTATGTTTCTAAATGGGTGGAAGCATTTCCTACCCGTACTGATGATGCTAACACTGTAGTCTCTTTTGTTAGAAACCATATTATCTGTCGCTTTGGATCACCACGAGCAATCGTGAGCAATCATGGCACCCATTTTGTAACAGGAGATTGACCGCTCTACTGAAGAAGCATGGCGTTATTCACAAGATAACAGCAGCCTACCATCCCTAGACTAATGGACAAGCGGAAATGTCTAACAGGGAATTAGTTGTATACTGCATGGCGTTATTCTCAGTATCCATTTCTCATCTCTGCATGAATTAGCTGCATACTGCATTTTGCATAAAAAAAGGGGGGCACACGACGCGCAAGCGTCGCTGACGCGTACGCGTCATATGTGTGTGCGAGCAAAACCAAGACTGAACAGAAAGTTGCGGATTGAACACAAACTGACTCACGCATTTGCGTCCCTGACGCGTGCGCGTCATTTGAATTTTTTGCACTCCACGCGTACGCGTCAAGCACGCGAACGCGTGGATGATGAAGTCAGCGTAAACGAGTATTTTGGCAGAGAATTGTGATGGTATGGGGCTGGAACTGTGCTAGGCCCAAAAATCCTATCACGTGTACGTGTCCCTGACGCGAACGCGTCGTTTTCCCATCCAGCCCATCCACGCGTACGCGTCCATGACGCGCCCGCATCGCCTCAAATTTTGAGAAATATGCACATTGAACAGAGAGTTGTGCATGCGCGAGGCTGCCTCTCCGCCATTTGCACAACTCATGTCACGTGTACACGTCGATTGAAAAAAGCGCGATACATGCGTACGCGTGATGCACCTCAAATACTAATTCTTTTCAATCCTAATTATTTTCTCTTCCACCTTTCTTTCTTCTTCCCTATTCTTTCTTACTTTCTATTACTTTCTCCCTTCCTTCTTCTTCTTCTTCATTAAGGTTCCTTTCTTCTTCCCCTTTTATTATTACTTTACTTTATGTTTCCTTCTCCTTTTTCTTTTACTTTCATTATCTATGGTTTCTTTTTCTTTATTCTTCCATGCATTCTTCATGTAGGTGTTGGAATTTTATTTGGGTCCTACCTTACTTTAATAAAGCTTGTGGATATTATGAGGAGTAATTTGACAATTGACATTTTAATTTGGCCCTCTCATACATTTGGATTACATTATTTTCATTCCTGTTATACCTTGCACATCACGTATTTGTGAAAAAGCTTTTATGGCACTTTAAATCATATTTTCCTTTACTCTTTTACTTATATGCCTCTCTTTCACAACACTTGGATTCCACATGTATTTGAGATCATTATTCACAATTGTCATCATTACATATGCTCTTTTATTTGGCACAGTTATTACTTGATGCTTGATTTGTGCCCCCCATGCCTATTACTTGCATGCCTTTACCATCTTGCATCTAATTTTATAAATTGTCTTTTTGATCTTTATTGATGTCTTACCTACATGTTGTAGCTACTATGTAGTTGGGCTAACATCTTTCCTTTGGCATTCATTATCCACTGGATTTTCTCCCTTCCGGTCTTAGTTATCTATATTTAATATTCTTCCTTTTCTTTCTCTTTAGACATGGGTACCAAGAAAGGAAAAGAGAAGGCCACTGATAAGACACCAACAAGAAGATGAACCAAGAGGACACTAGCAAAAGCACTTCCATCTACCAGTGTAAAGCCACCAACAAAGCAGGTGAAGAGGATCATTAAGGTTGATAAATCAGAGATAGCCTTCCCCGCCTGATACTCCACACATTTCACTAACCGTTATTGCAAACAGATATTCCCCATCCTGGCTGAGAGGAACTACAACAATGAGTGTCTGCTCATTATCCCAACACACATTGTTAATTTTGTGAAGCCCCGCATAGAGAGGAGACAGTGGAATTTTTTAGAAGACAGCCGCAAAAGGCCAACTTATCATGGGTCGTTAAGTTCTACTCAAACTTTCACTCACCTACTCTACTGACTGTCTACGTTCGTCATCAGCAAGTCCCTGTCTCCGAGAGTGCCATACAGAGAGCATTGGACATTCCACCAAGTCCAGAGGGATGGGACGCCTATCAAGAGGCCTCTCTCAAGTGCCAGACATACCAGTTCGACTGGAATAACGTCCTTGGTGTCATAGCATAACCCGGCAGCAAGTGGATTTACGGACAGCATAGGACCCGACCTAAGAGCATCTCAGCCCAGTCACTCACCCTGGAGGCTCACATGTGGGCACAAATCATGTCCCACTATGTCTTTCTGAGCACTCACGAGTCGACCTTCACAGCAGACATGGCTGTCCTCATCTGGTGCATTCTGACAGAGCAACCCCTCAACCTACCCCGACACATCCAGAATGCCATGGAACACGTACAGATAGCGGGTAACTTGCCTTTCCCCACCTTGGTTTCAGATTTAGTCTCTGCAGCAGGTGTGTCCTCTAGGGCAGGCGACACGAAGATGATGATCCCTATAGCCGATCAGTATGTCCCGAACGGGAAGTACATCAGGCCGCCAATTCCTTCTGCAACCGGCCTACAGATCAGTATGTTTTATCTTGTGCTAATTTGAGTGGTTTTTATCAACTCTTCGCTCACTTATTCATATGATTTGCATGCTTATACAATTCCTTCCTGGTTCTGTTCTATAATTGAAAACTTGCTTCTTAAGCTTTTAAATTGTGTATAAATCCCTTTTATACCATTCGATGCCGTGATCCATGTGTTAAGTGTTTCAGGCTTTATACGGCAGGAATGGCTTAGAGGAAGGAGAGAAAGCTTGCAAAAAATGGAAGGAACACAAGAAACTAAGGAGACAACCAGCGAGAAACGACGCGCACGCATGGCTCACGCATGCGCACGATTTGGAGAAATTCACAGCGACGCGTGCGCGTACCTGACGCGTACGTGTGGAAGCGAATTTGCACAGCAACGCGTGCGCGTACCTAACGTGTACGCGTGACACGCAAAGATGACCAGCGACGCGTACACATGACTGAGTGTACGCGTGACATGCGCAATCTGCAGAAATCACAGAAAAATGCTGGGGGCGATTTTGGGCCGAGTTGGGACCCAGTTTTCAACCTAGAAACACAAACTAGAGCCAGGGAACAGTAGAAACTCAGGACACATTCTCATTACGCATAGTTTTAGTTTAGTTTTTGGAATCTTAGAGAGAATTCTACTCCTTCCTCTAGGGTTCTTCACATTCATAGTTTTAGAGATTATTGCTTTTGCTTTGGATATTGAGAAGAGTCATTAGCTCCGTGGGATTCGCTATTATTCTAGTTTGGTTTCTTATTCCTTTACTTTTTACTGCCCATTAACCCTATTTGGATAAGTGTGTTGCATTTTGGGATTTATTAATGCAAGGAACCATTTTTACTTTTAATTAATTTTTAATTATTGTTTATCATGTCTTCCTTTTATTCCCTTTTTTAATTCTGTGAAAGTTATGTTTATGTTAATGGAGTAGTTTCCTAACTTGATTGGGAGTTGATTAAAAAGAGAACCTTGAGTTGGAATACTCAAGTGTAATCCTAATTGGAAGTTGATGATTGACAACTCTAGTCCCTAACTCTAATACTTCCTTAGGAGAGGATTGGAACCTATGATAGAGTTGGTTAGTTAGTTACTTGACTTTCCCTTATTAAATAAGGGATGACCAAATATAACAACAACCTTTTATTATTACACTTGGGAAAATTCAACAAGGATAGAAATTCCAATTAATCTTCTCCCGGTCAAGGCTTTTAATTGAATTATATAAATTTTCTCGTTAATTTCCGATGCTTAATTTTACAATTATTTTTTTTTCTATTTTTCAAACTCAAAATTTCTGGGAAAACCTCTAACCAATAAGTTGCACTCTTTTGTCAACTCGTTGGGAGACGACCTGGGATTCATACTCCCAGTATTTTATTCTTAAATTTATGCTAACTCTTCTAAATTGATAGCCAGATTTTTGCTGGTTAAGAACTGTACTTGCAACGTATTTCTTATGTTAATTTCTTAATCGGCCAAGTTCTACCACGTCAAAGCTTCTTCAATTTCAACCTCTTCCTCTTGGTAGCTTTCTTCCAATTCAGTCTCTTCTTCATTGCTTACCAATGGTATGGGAGGTGAGGTATCTTCTTCTTTAATCTCTATGTCAAGCCCAATGATTGAATCTATCTCTTGATCAGTGATGAGCGGATAATTTATACGCTTTTTGGCATTGTTTTTAGTATGTTTTTAGTAGGATCTAGTTACTTTTAGGGATGTTTTCATTAGTTTTTATGTTAAATTCACATTTTTGGACTTTACTATGAGTTTGTTTGTTTTTCTATGATTTCAGATATTTTCTGGCTGAAATTGAGGAACTTGAGCAAAAATCAGATTCAGAGGTTGAAGAAGGACTGCTGATGCTGTTGGATTCTGACCTCCCTGCACTCAAAGTGGATTTTTTGGAGCTACAGAACTCAAAATGGCACGTTTCCAATTGCGTTGGAAAGTAAACATCCAGGGCTTTCCAGCAATATATAATAGTCCATACTTTGGCCAAGAATAGACGACGCAAACTGGCATTCAACGCCAGCTTTCTGCCCAAATCTGGCGTCCAGTGCCAGAAAAGGAGCCAAAACCAGAGTTGAACGCCCAAACTGGCACAAAAGCTGGCGTTCAACTCTAAGAAGGACCTCTACACGTGCAACACTCAAGCTCAGCCCAAGCACACACCAAGTGGGCCCCAGAAGTGGATTTATGCATCAATTACTTACTTCTATAAACCCTAGTAGCTAGTTTATTATAAATAGGACATTTCACTATTGTATTTGACATCCTGGATTGTATTCTGATCCTGTGATCACGTTTTACGGGGCTGGCCATTCGGCCATGCCTGGACCTTTCACTTATGTATTTTCAACGGTAGAGTTTCTACACTCCATAGATTAAGGTGTGGAGCTCTGCTGTTCCTCAAAAGATTAATGCAAAGTACTACTGTTTTCTATTCAATTCATCTTATTTCGCTTCCAAGATATTCATTCTCACTTCAACCTGAATGTGATGAACGTTACAATCATCATCATTCCCTATGAACGCGTGCCTGACAACCACTTCCGTTCTACCTTCGACTGAATGAATATCTCTTAGATCTCTTAATCGGAATCTTCGTGGTGTAAGCTAGAATGATGGCGGCATTCAAGAGAATCCGGAAGGTCTAAACCTTGTCTGTGGTATTCCGAGTAGGATTCAATGAATGAATGACTGTGACGAGCTTCAAACTCGCGAATGCTGGGCGTTAATGACAGACGCAAAAGGATAGTAAATCCTATTCCAGCATGATCGAGAACCGACAGATGAATAGCCGTGCCGTGACAGGGTGCGTTGACCATTTTCACTGAGAGGATAAGATGAAACCATTGACAAAGGTGATGCCTCCAGACGATTAGCCGTGCCGTGACAGGGCATTTGGATCATTTTCCCGAGAGAAGACCGAAAGTAGCCATTGACAATGGTGATGTATCACATAAAGCCAGCCATGGAAAGGAGTAAGACTGATTGGATAAAGATAGCAGGAAAGCAGAGGTTCAGAGGAACGAAAGCATCTCTATTCGCTTATCTGAAATTCTCACCAGTGATTTACATAAGTATTTCTATCCCTATTTTATTAATTAATTTCGAAAACCTCATTACTATTTTATATCTGCCTGACTGAGATTTACAAGGTGACCATAGCTTGCTTCATACCAACAATCTCCGTGGGATTCTACCCTTACTCACGTAAGGTATTACTTGGACGACCCAGTGCACTTGCTGGTTAGTTGTGCGAAGTTGTGAACCATGGTATTGGCATCATGTTTTTTTGGCGCCATTACCAGGGAAAGAAAGAGGGATGAATTTTACATAATCAAAGTGTAATCACAATTTCCGCGCACCAAGTTTTTGGCACCATTGCCGGGGATTGTTCGAGTTTGGACAACTGACGGTTCATCTTGTTACTCAGATTAGGTAATTTTCTTTTTGTTTTCTTTTCAAAAATTTTTCAAAAAAATAAAAAAAAATGTTTTCAAAAATATATTCTTCTTCAGAATTTTTAAGAATGAATTCTAGTATTTCACGAAGCATGTGAAGCCTGGCTGGCTGTAAAGCCATGTCTAAATTCATTTGGACTGAGGCTTGCAATTTGTTATCAAGAGCAAGCTAGTTGTTGTTAATCCACCTACTGCTGTTCCTGATTTACATGCTGAAGCTTGGCTGGCCATTGGCCATGTCTAGTGTTTTGGATCGGAGCTTTCATTGAAAGCTTGGATGGCTAGTGAGCCATGTCTAATTCCTGGACTGAAGCTTTAGACTAACATGGCAAGATTCCTGGAATTCATATTAAAAATTTTGGAATCCTTATTTCTTTTCTTTTTCAAATAATTTTTGAAAAAATACAAAAAAAATTAGAAAATCATAAAAATCAAAAATATTTTTTGTGTTTCTTGTTTGAGTCATGAGTCATGTTATAAGTTTGGGTGTCAATTGCATGTGCATTTTGCATTTTTCGAAAATTTTCATGCATTCATAGTGTTCTTCATGATCTTCAAGTTGTCTTGGTAAGTCCTCTTGTTTGATCTTTGCATTTGCATGTTTTGTGTCTTTTCTTGTTTTTCATATGCATTCTTGAATTCTTAGTGTCTAAGCATTAAAGAATTCTAAGTTTGGTGTCTTGCATATTTTCCTTGCATTAAAAAATTTTCAAAAATATGTTCTTGGTGTTCATCTTAACATTCATAGTGTTCTTGGTGTTCATCTTGACATTCATAGCATTCTTGCATGCATCACATGTTTTGATCTAAAATTCTCATGCATTGCATTATTTTTCTTGTTTTTCTCTCTCTTCATTAAAAATTCAAAAATAAAAAAAATATCTTTCCCTTTTCTCTATCAAATTTTCAATCTCACCTTTTTCAAAATCTTTTTCAAAAATCAAATCTTTTTCAAATTTCTTAGTTATTTTCGAAAATTCCAAAAATCTTTTTCAAAAATCTTTTTCTTATCTTTATCACATAATTTTCGAAAATAACATAATCAATTAATGTTTTGATTCAAAAATTTCAAGTTTGTTACTTACTTGTTAAGAAAGATTCAAACTTTAAGTTCTAGAATCATATCTTGTGATTTCTTGTGAATCAAGTCATTAATTGTGATTTTAAAAATCAAATCTTTTTCAAAACTAATTTTTATCATATCTTTTCAAAAATATCTTCTCATCTTATCTTTTTAAAAAATTTGATTTCAAAATATCTTTTCTAACTTCCTAACTTCTTATCTTTTCAAAATTTGTTTCAACTAACTAAGTAACTTTTTGTTTGTTTCTTATCTTTTTCAAAACCACCTAACTAACTCTCTCTCTCTAATTTTCGAAAATGTCTTCCCTCTTTTTCAAAAATCTCTTTTTAATTAACTAATTATTTTAATTTTTAAATCTTAATTTTCGAAAATTACAAACATTTTTCAAAAACTATTTTCAAAAATCACTAACTCTTTTTCAAAAATTATTTTCGAAAATTCCTTCTCTCTCATCCCCTTCTATTTATTTATTCATCTACTAACATCTCTTCCTCACACCACCAAAATCCGAACCCTCTCTTTCTCTGAGTTCAGATTTTTTCTTCTTTTCTTCTACTAACACAAGGACCTCTATACTGTGGTATAAAGGATCCATATTATTATTATTATTTTTTTGTGCCCTCTTCTTTGTCATATGAGCAGGAGCAAGGACAAGAATATTCTTGTTGAAGCAGATCCAGAACCTGAAAGGACTCTGAAGAGAAAACTAAGAGAAGCTAAAATACAACAATCCAGAGATAACTTTTCAGAAATTTTCAAACAGGAAGAGGAGATGGCAGCCAAAAATAATAATAATGCAAGGAGAATGCTTGGTGACTTTACTACACCTAATTCCAATTTACATGGAAGAAGCATCTCCATTCCTGCCATTGGAGCAAACAACTTTGAGCTAAAACCTCAATTAGTTTCTCTGATGCAGCAGAACTGCAAGTTTCATAGACTTCCATCTGAAGATCCTTTTCAGTTCTTAACTGAATTCTTGCAGATATGTGATACTGTTAAGACTAATGGAGTGGATCCTGAAGTCTACAGGCTCATGCTTTTCCCTTTTGCTGTAAGAGACAGAGCTAGAGTGTGGTTGGACTCTCAACCCAGAGATAGCCTGAACTCTTGGGATAAGCTGGTCACGGCTTTCTTAGCCGAGTTCTTTCCTCCTCAAAAGCTGAGCAAACTTAGAGTGGATGTTCAGACCTTCAGACAGAAGGAAGGTGAATCCCTCTATGAAGCTTGGGAAAGATACAAACAGCTGACCAAAAAGTGTCCTTCTGACATGCTTTCAGAATGGACCATCTTGGATATATTCTATGATGGTTTATCTGAGCTATCAAAGATGTCATTGGATACTTCTGCAGGTGGATCCATTCACCTAAAGAAAACGCCTGCAGAAGCTCAAGAACTCATTGACATGGTTGCTAATAACCAGTTCATGTACACTTCTAAAAGGAATCCTGTAAATAATGGGACGCCTATGAAGAAGGGAGTTCTTGAAGTTGATACTCTGAATGCCATATTGGCTCAGAACAAAATATTGACTCAGCAGGTCAATATGATTTCTCAGAGTCTGAATGGAATGCAAGCTGCATCCAACAGTACTCAAGAGGCTTCTCTTGCAGAAGAAGCTTATGATCCTGAGAACCCTGCAATAGCAGAGGTGAATTACTTAGGTGAACCTTATGGAAACACCTATAACTCATCATGGAGAAATCACCCAAATTTCTTATGGAAGGATCAAAAGCCTCAACAAGGCTTTAATAATAGTGGAAGAAATAGGTTTAACAATAATAAACCTTTTCCATCATCCACTCAGCAACAGACAGAGAACTCTGAACAAAATACTTCTAATTTAGCAAACTTAGTCTCTGATCTATCTAAGGCCACTGTAAGTTTTATGAATGAAACAAGGTCTTCCATTAGAAATTTGGAAGCACAAGTGGGCCAGCTGAGTAAAAGGATCATTGAAATCCCTCCCAGTACTCTCCCAAGCAATACAGAAGAGAATCCAAAAAGAGAGTGCAAGGCCATTGACATAAGCAAAATGGCCGAACCCAAAGAGGGAGAGGAGGACGTGAATCCCAAGGAGGAAGACCTCCTGGGACGTCCAGTGATCAATAAGGAGCTTCCCTCTGAGGAACTAAGGGACTCTGAGGCTCATCTAGAGACCATAGAGATTCCATTGAACCTCCTTATGCCATTCATGAGCTCTGATGAGTATTCCTCTTCTGAAGAGAATGAGGATGTTACTGAAGAGCAAACTGCCAAGTTTCTTGGTGCAATCATGAAGCTGAATGCCAAATTATTTGGTATTGAAACTTGGGAAGATGAACCTCCCTTGTTCATCAATGAACTAAGTGATCTGGATCAACTGACATTGCCTCAGAAGAAACAGGATCTTGGAAAGTTCATAATACCTTGTACCAAAGGCACCAGGATCTTTAAGGCTCTGTGTGACCTTAGTTCAGGGATAAACCTCATGCCCCTCTCTGTAATAGAGAAACTGGGAATCTATGGGGTGCAAGCTTCTAGAATCTCATTAGAGATGGCAGATAATTCAAGAAAACAGGCTTATGGACAAGTAGAGGACGTGTTAGTAAAGGTTGAAGGACTTTACATCCCTGCTGATTTCATAGTCCTGGATACTGGAAAGGAAGAGGATGAATCCATCATCCTAGGAAGACCTTTCCTAGCCACAGCAAGAGCTGTGATCGATGTTGACAGAGGTGAACTAGTCCTTCAATGGAATGAGGACTCCCTTGTGTTTAAAACTCAAGGATCTCCCTCTGCAACCATGGAGAGGAAGCATGAAAAGCTTCTCTCAAAACAAAGTCAACTAGAGCCCCCACAATCAAACTCTAAGTTTGGTGTTGGGAGGCCACAACCAAACTCTAAGTTTGGTGTTGAACTCCCATATCCAAACTCTAAGTTTGGTGTTGGAGAGTCTCAACAATGCTCTGAACATCTGTGAGGCTCCATGAGAGCCCACTGTCAAGCTATTGACATTAAAGAAGCGCTTGTTGGGAGGCAACCCAATTTTTATTTATCTACCTATATTTTTCTTAGTTATATGTCTTTATAGGTTCATGATCATGTGGAGTCACAAAATAAATATAAAAATTGAAAACGGAATCAAAAATAGTAGAAAAAAAATCACACCCTGGAGGAAGCATCTGCCTGGCGTTCAACGCCAGAACAGAGCATGGTTCTGGCGCTGAACGCCCAAAATGGGCAGCATCCTGGCACTGAACACCCAGAACAAGCATGGTTCTGGCGTTCAACGCCAGAAATGGCAACAAATGGGCGTTGAACGCCCAAAATGGGCACCAACCTGGCGCTGAACGCCCAGAGTTGTGTGCAAGGGCATTTTACATGCCTAAATTGGTGCAGGGATGTAAATGCCTTGACACCTCAGGATCTGTGGATCCCACAGGATCATCTCAGGATCTATGGACCCCACAGGATCATCTCAGGATCTGTGGACCCCACAGGATCCCCACCTACCTCATCATCTCTCTTTAGATTCATGATCATCCCTTCTGTTTTCCATTTACCACTCACATCCATACACCCACTACCTTCAAAATTCAACATCTCTCTCCCACCCAATCCTACCCATATGGCCGAATACACACTCCCATCCATCTCCTCCATATCTTCTTCTTCTTCTTCTTCTATTCTTTCTTCTTTTGCTCGAGGGCGAGCAACATTCTAAGTTTGGTGTGGTAAAAGCATAGCTTTTTTATTTTTTCCATAACCATTGATGGCACCTAAGGCCAGAGAAACCTCTAGAAAGAGGAAAGGGAAGACAAAATCTTCCATCAAGGGTCTATAGCTCAGTGGTAGAACATTTGACTGCAAATCAAGAGATCCCTGAGATACCTCAGGGGAGACATTTTCTTCCACACAATTATTGGAAGCAACTAAGGGTAGAACATCAAGAGCACTCCATCATCCTTCATGAAATTAGAGAAGATCAAAAAGCAATGGGGGAGGAGCAACAAAGACAAGGAAGAGACATAGAAGAGCTCAAGGACATCATTGGTTCCTCAAGAAGGAAACGCCACCATCACTAAGGTGGATTCATTCCTTGTTCTTATTTCTTCTGTTTTTCGTTTTCTATGTTATGTGCTTATCTATATTTGTATCTTCATTACATGATCATTAGTAGTTAGTAACTATGTCTTAAAGTTATGAATGTCCTATGAATCCATCACCTCTCTTAAATGAAAAATGTTTTAATTCAGAAGAACAAGAAGTACATGAGTTTCGAATTTATCCTTGAACTTAGTTTAATTATATTGATGTGGTAACAATGCTTCTTGTTTTCTGAATATATGCTTGAACAGTGCATATGTCTTTTGAAGTTGTTGTTCATGAATGTTAAATATGTTGGCTCTTGAAAGAATGATGACTAGGAGACATGTTATTTGATAATCTGAAAAATCATAAAAATGATTCTTGAAGCAAGAAAAAGCAGCAAAGAACAAAGCTTGCAGAAAAAAAAAATAGGCGAAAAAAAAAAAGAGAAAGAAAAAGCAAGCAGAAAAAGCCAAAAGCTCTTAAAACCAAGAGGCAAGAGCAAAAAGCCAATAACCCTTAAAACCAAAAGGCAAGGGCAAATAAAAAGGATCCCAAGGCTTTGAGCATCAGTGGATAGGAGGGCCTAAAGGAATAAAATCCTGGTCTAAGCGGCTAAACCAAGCTGTCCCTAACCATGTGCTTGTGAAGTGTAGGTGTCAAGTGAAAACTTGAGACTGAGCGGTTAAAGTCAAGGTCCAAAGCAAAAAAAGAGTGTGCTTAAGAACCCTGGACACCTCTAATTGGGGACTTTAGCAAAGCTGAGTCACAATTTGAAAAGGTTCACCCAACTATGTGTCTGTGGCATTTATGTATCCGGTGGTAATACTGGAAAACAAAGTGCTTAGGGCCACGGCCAAGACTCATAATAAAGCTGTGTTCAAGAATCATCATACTGAACTAGGAGATTCAATAACACTATCTGAACTCTGAGTTCCTATAGATGCTAATCATTCTGAACCTCCATGGATAAAGTGAGATGCCAAAACTATTCAAGAGGCAAAAAGCTATAAGTCCCGCTCATATGGTTGAAGCTATGTTTCATTGATAGTTTGGAATTTATAGTATATTCTCTTCTTTTTATCCTATTTGATTTTCAGTTGCTTGGGGACAAGCAACAATTTAAGTTTGGTGTTGTGATGAGCGGATAATTTATATGCTTTTTGGCATTGTTTTTAGTATGTTTTTAGTAGGATCTAGTTACTTTTAGGGATGTTTTCATTAGTTTTTATGTTAAATTCACATTTCTGGACTTTACTATGAGTTTGTGTATTTTTCTATGATTTTAGGTATTTTCTGGCTGAAATTGAGGAACTTGAGCAAAAATCAGATTCAGAGGTTGAAGAAGGACTGCTGATGCTGTTGGATTCTAACCTCCCTGCACTCAAAGTGGATTTTCTGGAGCTACAGAACTCAAAATGGCGCGCTTCCAATTGCGTTGGAAAGTAGACATTCAGGGCTTTCCAGCAATATATAATAGTCCATACTTTGGCCAAGAATAGACGACGCAAACTGGCGTTCAACGCCAGCTTTCTGCCCAAATCTGGCGTCTAGCGCCAGAAAAGGAGCCAAAACCAGAGTTGAACGCCCAAACTGGCACAAAAGCTGGCGTTCAACTCTAAGAAGAACCTCTACACGTGCAACACTCAAGCTCAGCCCAAGCACATACCAAGTGGGCCCCGGAAGTGGATTTATGCATCAATTGCTTACTTCTGTAAACCCTAGTAGCTAGTTTATTATAAATAGGACATTTCACTATTGTATTTGACATCCTGGATTGTATTCTGATCCTGTGATCACGTTTTAGGGGGCTGGCCATTCGGCCATGCCTGGACCTTTCACTTATGTATTTTCAACGGTAGATTTTCTACACTCCATAGATTAAGGTGTGGAGCTCTGTTGTTCCTCAAAAGATTAATGCAAAGTACTACTATTTTCTGTTCAATTCATCTTATTTCGCTTCCAAGATATTCATTCGCACTTCAACCTGAATGTGATGAACGTGACAATCATCATCATTCCCTATGAACGCGTGCCTGACAACCACTTCCGTTCTACCTTCGACTGAATGAATATCTCTTAGATCTCTTAATCGGAATCTTCGTGTTGTAAGCTAGAATGATGGCGGCATTCAAGAGAATCCGGAAGGTCTAAACCTTGTCTGTGGTGTTCCGGGTAGGATTCAATGAATGAATGACTGTGACGAGCTCCAAACTCGCGATTGCTGGGTGTTAGTGACAGACACAAAAGGATAGTAAATCCTATTCAAGCATGATCGAGAACCGACAGATGAATAGCCGTGCCGTGATAGGGTGCGTTGACCATTTTCACTGAGAGGATAAGATGAAACCATTGACAAGGGTGATGCCTCCAGACGATTAGCTGTGTCGTGACAGGGCATTTGGATCATTTTCCCGAGAGAAGACCGAATGTAGCCATTGACAATGGTGATGTATCACATAAAGCCAGCCATGGAAAGGAGTAAGACTGATTGGATGAAGATAGCAGGAAAGCAGAGGTTTAGAGGAACGAAAGCATCTCTATTCGCTTATCTGAAATTCTCACCAGTGATTTACATAAGTATTTCTATCCCTGTTTTATTAATTAATTTCGAAAACCTCATTACTATTTTATATTGGCCTGACTGAGATTTACAAGGTCACCATAGCTTGCTTTATACTAACAATCTCCGTGGGATTCGACCCTTACTCACGTAAGGTATTACTTTGACGACCCAGTGCACTTGCTGGTTAGTTATGCGAAGTTGTGAACCATGGTATTGGCATCATGTTTTTTTGGCGCCATTACCAGGGAAAGAAAGAGCGATGAATTTTACATAATCAAAGTGTAATCACAATTTCCGCGCACCAATCAGCCTCTTCAAGATCTCCAACCTTGATATGTTTTGGAGGTTGTACACCCTCCTCAACATCAATATCAAGCTTCTTGGAAGAGGGCTCTATATATCTACATTCCCATGGACTTTCAACATCTCCTAAATCTTTAACCACTCCTTCCATTTCAATCATCTCCACCTCCTCCTCTTGTCGCACTCCTTGCTTCAACTCCTCTTCTCTACCTTGAAGCTCTAAATTCTCCTTCTCATTGTGCTCCTCAACTAATCCTCCACATTTAGCAATAAGGGCATCTTGGAAAGTTGAGCACAATGATGCTAATTGGCTCACCACTTTGGTTATACTAGTCATGGCTTACCCTTGCTTTTGGCAACAAGTTAGAAGTTTGATGAGCGGATAATTTATATGCTTTTTGGCATTGTTTTTACATAGTTTTTAGTATAATTTGATTAGTTTTTAGTATATTTTTATTAATTTTTAAATAAAATCATATTTCTGAACTTTACTATGAGTTTGTGAGTTTTTCTGTGATTTCAGGTATTTTATGGCTAAAATTGAGGGACCTGAGCAAAAATCTGATTCAGAGGCTGAAAAAGGACTGCAGATGCTGTTAGATTCTGACCTCCCTGCACTCAAAGTAGATTTTATGGAGCTACAGGAGTCCAAATGGCGCGCTCTCAATTCCGTTGGAAAGTAGACATCCAGGGCTTTCAAAAAATATATAATAGTCCACACTTTGTCCGAGTTTAGATGACGCAAACTGGCGTTCAACGCCAGTTCTCTGCCCTATTCTGGCGTTAAACACCAGAAATAGGTTACAAGTTGGAGTTAAACACCAGAAACAGGTTACAACCTGGCGTTTAACTCTTGAAATAGCCTAGGCATGTGTAAAGCTCAAGTCTCAGCCCCAGCACACACCAAGTGGGCCCCATAAGTGGATTTCTGCACTATCTATCATAGTTTACTCATTTTCTGTAAACCTAGGTTACTAGTTTAGTATTTAAACAACTTTTAGAGATTTATTTTGTACCTCATGACATTTTCACATTTTACATTGTATCTCTACGGCATGAGTCTCTAAACTCCATAATTGGGGATGAGGAGATCTGCTGTGTCTCGATGAATTAATGGAATTACTTCTGTTTTCTATTCAAACACGCTTGTCTCTGTTCTAAGATAGTCACTCGCACTTAAGCATGATGAATGTGATGATCCGTGACACTCATCACCATTCTCAACCCATGAACGCGTGCCTGAAAACCACTTCCGTTCTACCTTAGATTGAGTGTGTATCTCTTTGATTCCTGGTTCATGTGTTTGATTGCATCTCCTGACAACAGAGCATTCGAACCCGTGAGATCAGAGTCTTCGTGGTATACGCTAGAATTATTGCCGGCCATTCCTGAGATCCAGAAAGTCTAAACCTTGTCTGTGGTATTTCGAGTAGGATCTGGGAAGGGATGACTGTGACGAGCTTCAAACTAACGAGTGCTGGGCGTAGTGACAGACGCAAAAGGATCAATGGATCCTATTCCAACATGAGTGAGAACCGATAGATGATTAGCCGTGCGGTGACAGCACATTTGGACCATTTTCACTGAGAGGACGGATGGTAGCCATTGACAACGGTGATCCACCAACATACAGCTTGCCATGGAAGGAGTCTTGCGAGTGTGAAGAAGAAGACAGTAGGAAAGTGGAGATTCAGAAGACAGAGCATCTCCAAAACCTCAATCTGTTCTCCATTACTGCATAACAAGTAATATTTAATTTATGCTTTTTACTCTTCATAAATATAATCACTCTTATCATTGATTTCCTGACTAAGAATTACAAAATAACCATAGCTTGCCTCAAGCCGACAATCTCCGTGGGATCGACCCTTACTCACGTAAGGTATTACATGGACGACCCAGTGCACTTGCTGGTTAGTGGTACGAGTTGTAAAAAGTGTGATTCACAATTTGTGCAGCAAGTTTTTGGTGCCGTTGCCGGGGATTGTTCGAGTTTGAACAACTGACGGTTCATCTTGTTGCTTAGATTAGGAAAATTTTGTCTTTTGGGTCAGAGTCTTTTAATTTCTTTTCAAAAATTTTCCAAAAATTTATTATTTTTCTTTATTAATCTTTAGAGTTTTCTGTTTGAGTCTAGTTGCATGTTTTAAGTTTGGTATCCTTTGTGTTTTTGTCATTCAAAAAAAAATAGTTTTTCTCTGTTTAATCCTTGCACTTGTTGAACGTGTCTATGTTCTTGTGAATAATTGCTCCTTTGAGTCTTTCTTTCTAAAATCTTTTCAAAAATAATCTTTCTTTGCACAAGTTTTAAGTTTAGTCTTTTCTTGTCAATTTTTATTTAATTTTCAAAAAATTATTTTTGGTTTTCTAAAAATTTTAAGTTTGGTGTTCTTTTTTTTTTTTTTATGTTCTTGAGTCCTTTAAGTCTTTCAATTTTTGTTCTTCGTGTTCTTGTGAATCTTCAAGGTGTTCTTGAGTCTTTCTTGTGTTTTGATCTTAAAATTTTTATGTTTGGTGTTCCTTGATGTTTTTCCTCCAAATTTTCGAAAATAAGGAGCATTAGATCTAAAAATTTTAAGTTTTGTGTCTTTTTCAAAAATATCTTTTTCTTTTATTTTAATTGATTTTTCGAATTTTCCTTTTAAAAATTCAGATTTTATTTTAAAATATTTTATTTTATCTTATCTTAGTTTTAAAATTTCAAAATTCAAATCTTTTTCAAAAAAATCATATCTTTTTCAAAATCTTATCTTATCTTATTTAAAATTTCAAATTTCAACTTCCAAAATTCAAAATTCAAATTTCAAAAATCCAAATTTCAAAATTAAAATTCAAAATTTAATTTTCAAATTTCAATTTTTAAATCTTTTCAAAATTTAAATCTTTTTCAAATCCTTATCTTATATTGTTGACTTTTTCGAAAATTCAAAATTCAATTTTTAAATTTCAATTTTCAAATTTCAAATTTCAAAATTAATTTTCAAATTTAAAATTTAAATTTCAAAACTTTTTAATTTAAATTCCTTATCTTCTCTTACCTAGCTTATCTTATCTTTTCTAATCTCAAATCTTAAAATCAAATCTTTTTCATATCTTTTCTTTTTTATTTTATTTTATTTTCTTACAAGTATCTTTAATTTTAAGACATATCTTTTTTAAAACTTCCTAACCAATTTCTCTCTCTTCATTTTTTTCGAAAATCCTCACCCACATCTTTTTCAAATATTTTTAATTAATTAATTTAGTTTTCAATTTTCTTTTATTTCTTTTTCTTCAAATTTTCGAAATTTTAGTCAATTTTTCATTTATTTTATTTTATTTTATTTTATTTTAATTTCGGTTTTCAAAAAAAAATAAAAATAAAAATATTTTATTTGCAATCTGCATCATCTCCCTTTCTCCATCATGGACCTAAGTGGAAATCAACAGTCCAGAAGGACTCTGGGGTCATATACTAACCCCATTACTGCTGCATATGGGAGTAGCATATGTATACCTCCCATCAAAGCAAGCAGTTTTGAGCTAAATCCTCAGCTCATTGTCATGGTGCAGCAAAATTGCCAGTATTCCGGTCTTCCACAGGAAGAACCTACTGAGTTTCTGGCGCAGTTCTTGCGAATTGCTAACACAGTGCATGACAAGGAGGTAGATCAGGACGTATACAGGCTGTTGCTATTTCCGTTTGCTGTAAAAGATCAAGCTAAGAGGTGGTTAAATAACCAACCGACAGCAAGCATGAGAACATGAAAATAGTTAACAGACAAATTCCTGAATCAATATTTCCCTCCAAAAAGGATGACACAGCTAAGGCTGGACATCCAAGGCTTTAAACAAGAGGATGATGAATCCCTTTATAACGCCTGGGAGAGGTATAGAGGGATGCTAAGGAAATTTCCCTCTGAAATGTTTTCAGAGTGGGTGTAGTTAGATATCTTCTACTACGGGCTTACAGAAAAAGCTCAGGTATCTCTAGACCACTCAGCTGGTGGATCTATACACATGAGAAAGACTATTGAAGAGGCTCAAGAGCTTATCGATATAGTTGCTAGAAATCAGCATCTGTACATAAGTAATGAGTCCTCCATGAAAGAAGAAGCCAAGGCAGTATCAACTGACTTTAGTCTTCAGGAACAAGTTGCTGAACTCAATCAGTAACTATCTTCTATAACAAGGCAGTTAGCAAAAGTTAAGGAGATGCTACAAGAAACCAAAAATGCTAACAAGGATATGGAATCACAATTGAATCAGACAAAACAACAATTATCAAAACAGATAACAGAGGAGTGCCAAGCAGTTCAATTAAAAAGTGGGAAAACATTAAATACCTCACTTCAGAGCAGCAGAAAGCCAAGAAAAGAACAACTGACAGAGGATGAGTAAAATATTATCCAAAATCCCTCTGAGGACAGTAATAGCCCAAAGAGGAATAACTCTAGCATTCAAACGCCAGAAAAGGATGCAAAGCTGGCGTTAAACACCCAACCCATGCGCAATTCTGTTGTTCAAATGCCAGAAACAGGCAAGGAGCTGGCGTCAAACGCCCAATGGAAGCTCAATTCTGACATTCAAATGCCAGAAACAGGTAAGAAGTTGGCGTCCAACACCAATCCAGCTTCTAACCCTGGCATCCAAATGCCAGTGAGGGATCATACACACACAAGTGCTGATAGCAACCCCTCTAAAAAGGCTTCTCCAACCACCTCTGTAGGAAATAAACCTGCAGCAACCAAGGTTGAGGAATACAAAGCCAAGATGCCTTATCCTCAAAAACTCCACCAAGAGGAGCAGGATAAGCAATTTGCCCACTTTGCAAACTATCTCAGGACTCTTGAAATAAAGATTCCGTTTGCAGAGGCACTTGAGCAAATACCCTCTTATGCCAAGTTCATGAAAGAGATCTTAAGTCATAAGAAGGATTGGAGAGAAACTGAAAGAGTTTTCCTCATTGAAGAATGCAGTGCAGTCATTCTGAAAAGCTTCCCAGAAAAGCTTAAAGATCCCGGGAGCTTTATGATACCATGCATATTAGAGGATAATTGCACCAAGATAGCTTTATGTGATCTTAGGGCAAGCATCAACCTAATACCTGCATCCACTATCAGAAAGCTTGGTTTAACTGAAGAAGTCAAACCAACCCGGATATGTCTCCAACTTGCTGATGGCTCCATTAAATACCCATCAGGCGTGATTGAAGACATGATTGTCAGGGTTGGGCCATTCGCCTTTTCCACTGACTTTGTAGTGCTGGAGATGGAGGAGCACAAGAGTGCTACTCTCATTCTAGGAAGACCTTTCCTAGCAACTAGACGAACTCTCATTGATGTCCAAAAGGGGGAAGTAACCCTGAGAGTCAATGAGGATGAGTTTAAGTTGAATGTTGTCATGCACCATCCAGACACACCAAAAGACTGCATGAAAGTTGATCTTATTGACTCTTTGGTAGAGGAGATCAACATGGCTGAGAGTCTCGAATCAGAGCTAGAAGACATCTTTAAAGATGTTCAGCCTGATCTGGAGGATTCAGAGGAATTGAAAGAGCCTCTGAAACTTCCTCAGGAAGAGGAAAAACCTCCTAAACCCGAGCTCAAACCATTACCACCATCCCTGAAATATGCATTTCTGGGAAAAGGTGACACTTTTCTGGTGATCATAAGCTCTGCTTTAAATCCCCTGGAAGAGGAAGCGCTACTTCAAGTGCTAAGGACACACAAGTCAGCTCTTGGGTGGTCCATAAGTGATCTTAGACCATCTCCAGTAGGGAACTCATTTCAGTCCCTATTTATGGCCCACTTGTCATAAAAAGTGACTCCACATCAGATTTTGCGTCATAACCAATAAATAGGAACTTAATGAATCTCTCTCTTCTCCATTAGAAGGAACTAACTTTAATCCCTATTGTGGTCCCACCTAATTAATTAATTAAGTAATTAAAATTAATATAATTATTATTTTTTAATAATAATATTATTTAAATTTATAAATTCAAAATAATTCAATATTATAAAATATTAAAATAAATAACTTAAATTTGATTAGTATTTTAAATTTTATAAATAAAAATAAATAATCCAACCAAAAATTATTTTATAATATATAAAAATTAAATTTATTTTTATGTAAAATAAATTTAATTAATTATGATTTAATATAACAATATAAATAATATTTGATATTGATTTAACATAATCATTATATTAATTATAATTTAACATAACTAATTATTAAATAATTAATATAAATAATTAATTAAATAGATATATAAATATTTAATATATATATTTAATATATTTTTTATTTTTTTTATTAACTTACTACATGGCATGATTTTATTGGTTGTTGCAAGTCCCTGCTTAGAGAGACTCTCAACCTTGATCCCCGTGAAGAGCCCTCTTTTTCTTTTCACTCTAATGGTAATTGAGTCCCCATATGTCAGAAGAGGAACTCTATTTATTAGCATTGGAGTTGCTCTTAAGGGCATTAGCCCAGCAAGATGCATGCACAAGATCCTATTAGAGGACGATGCTAAGCCAGTAGTTCAACCACAGAGGCGGCTAAATCCAGCCATGAAGGAAGTGGTGCAGAAAGAGGTCACCAAGTTACTGGAGGTTAGGATTATTTATCCTATTTCTGATAGTTCCTGGGTGAGCCCTGTCCAAGTTGTCCCCAAAAAGGGAGGCATGACAGTGGTTCATAATGAAAAAAATAAACTGGTTCCTACAAGAACAGTCACAGGGTGGCGCATGTGTATTGACTACAGATGGCTCAATACAGCCACCAGAAAGGATCATTTTCCTTTACCATTCATAGACCAGATGCTAGAAAGACTAGCAGATCATGATTATTACTGCTTTTTGGATGGCTATTCAGGCTACAACCAAATTGCAGTAGATCCCAGGATCAAGAGAAAACAACATTCATATGTCCATCTGGAGTATTTGCCTACAGAAGGATGCCATTTGGGCTGTGTAATGCACCTGCAACCTTTTAGAGATGCATGCTCTCTATTTTCTCTAATATGGTGGAAAAGTTCTTGGAAGTCTTCATGGATGACTTCTCAGTATATGGAGACTCATTCAGCTCCTGTCTTGATCACCTAACACTGGTTCTAAAAAGATGCCAAGAGATTAATCTGGTTTTAAACTGGGAAAAATGTCACTTTATGGTGACTGAAGGGATTGTCCTTGGGCACAAGATTTTGAACAAGGGAATAGAGGTGGATCAAGCTAAGGTAGAGGTAATTGAAAAATTACCACCACCTGCCAATGTTAAGGCAATCAGAAGCTTTCCGGGGCATGTAGGATTCTATAGAAGGTTTATAAAGGATTTTTCAAAAATTGCAAAACCTCTGAGCAACCTGCTAGCTGCTGACATGCCATTTGTGTTTGACACAGAGTGTCTGCAGGCGTTTGAAACTCTAAAAACTAAGCTGGTCACAGCACCTGTTATTTCTACACCAGACTGGACATTACCATTCGAATTAATGTGTGATGCCATTGACCATGCCATTGGTGCAGTATTGGGGCAGAGACATGACAAGCTTCTACATGTCATTTATTATGCTAGCCGTGTTTTAAATGATGCCCAGAAAAATTACACAACCACAGAAAAAGAATTGCTTGCAGTGGTTTATGCCATTGACAAGTTTAGATCATACTTAGTAGGATCAAAAGTGATTGTGTACACTGACCATGCTGCTCTTAAATATCTACTCACAAAGCAGGATTCAAAACCCAGGCTCATAAGATGGGTGTTGCTTCTGCAAGAGTTTGATATAGAAATAACAGACAGAAAAGGGACAGAGAACCAAGTGGCTGATCATCTGTCCCGGATAGAGCCAGTAGAAGGAACGTCCTTTCCCTCTATTGAGATCTCTGAAACCTTTTCGGATGAGCAATTATTTGCCATTCAGGAAACACCATGGTTTGCAGACATTGCAAACCATAAAACTGCAAGATTCATACCCAAGGAGTACAGCAGGCAACAAAAGAAAAAAATTAATTACTGATGCAAAGTACTACCTGTAGGATGAACTATATCTCTTTAAGAGATGTGCAGACGGAATAATCCGTAGGTGTGTGCCTAGAGAAGAAGCAGAGAAGATCCTATGGCATTGTCATGGATCACAATATGAATATGAAGGACATTTCAGAGGTGAGCGAACAGCCACAAAGGTCTTCCAATGTGGCTTCTACTGGCCCACTCTCTATAAAGACTTCCGAGAGTTTGTGCGTAACTGTGACAGCTGCCAGAGAGCTGGTAATCTGCCTCAGAGTTACGCCATGCCTCAGCAAGGGATCTTAGAGATTGAGTTATTTGATGTATGGGGTATTGACTTCATGGGGCCTTTCCCACCATCATACTCAAACACTTATATTCTGGTTGCAGTCGACTATGTATCCAAATGGGTAGAGGCCATTGCAACACCCACCAATGAAACTAAGACAGTGCTGAAGTTCCTCCAGAAACATATCTTCAGCAGGTTTGGTGTCCCTAGAGCACTAATCAGTGATGGGGCACTCACTTCTGCAACAAACAGTTTTACTCTGCTATGGTCCGGTATGGAATTAGCCACAAGGTGGCAACTCCATATCATCCACAGATAAATGGGCAAGCTGAAGTCTCTAATAGAGAACTAAAAAGAATCCTGGAACGGACTGTAAGTACCCGTAGAAAAGATTGGGCAAGAAGCTTGGATGATGCTCTGTGGGCTTACAGAACAGCATTCAAGACTCCTATAGGGACCTCTCTATACTAGCTTGTGTATGGTAAGGCCTGTCATCTGCCTGTGGAACTGGAGCATAAGGCCTACCGGGCAACTAGATTCCTAAACATTGATGCCAAATTAGCTGGAGAAAAAAGATTGCTCCAGCTGAATGAGCTAGAGGAATTCAGACTCACTGCTTTCGAAAATGCCAAGCTTTACAAAGAGAAAGCAAAAAGGTGGCATGACAGAAAGCTGTCATCTAGAGTCTTTGAACCAAGACAGAAGATTCTACTGTTTAACTCTAGGCTCAGACTATTCCTCGGGAAACTAAAATCCCGGTGGAGGGGACCATATGTGATTACAAGTGTGTCACTATATGGCTATGTGGAGCTTCAAGACATTGATTCTAATAAGAAGTTCATTGTTAATGGAGAGAGAATCAAGCATTATCTTGAAGGCAATGTTGAGCAAAAGTGCTCAAGGCTGAGCCTAGAATAAAAGCTCAGCAAGGTCCAACTAAAGACAATAAATAAGCGCTTGTTGGGAGGCAACCCAATGTTATTTAACTATATCTATTTAGTTTCCATTGCTATTTTATGTTTTCTGTAGGTTGATGATCATGTGAAGTCACAAAAACTACTGAAAAATAAAAAATAGAATGAAAAATAGCATTAAAAATAGCTCACCCTGGAAGAAGAGCTTACTGGCGTTTAAACGCCAGTAAGAGGCAACAAGCTGGCGTTTAACGCCGTAAAGAAGCACCAGACTGGTGTTTAATGCCAGAACAGAGCATGGAATTGGCGTTAAACACCAGAAACAAGCAGCAAGCTGGCGTTTAACACCAGACATGCATTCTAAGGGCGTTTTGCACGCCTAAATGGAGCAGGGATGCTAAGTCCTTGACCCCTCTGGATCTATAGACCCCACAGGATCCCCACCTACCTCACCTTTCAAATTCAAACCATTTCCCTCCCAAACCCACCCATTCTCACACCTCCATCTCCTCCATCTTCTCCACTTCTTTCTTCTTTTGCTCGAGGACGAACAAACCATTTAAGTTTGGTGTGGTAAAAGCATTGCTTTTTGTTTTTCCATAACCATTTATGGCACCTAAGGCCGGAGAAACCTCTAGAAGGAGGAAAGGGAAGGCAAAAACTTCTACCTCCGAGTCATGGGAGATGGAGAGATTCATCTCAACGGTCCATAATTCAGTGGTAGAGCAATTGACTGCAGATCAAAGAGCTATGAGGGAAGAGCAACAAAGGCAAGGAAGAGACATAGAGGAACTCAAGAACACCATTGGTTCTTCAAGAGGAAGAAGACGCCACCCTCACTAAGGTGGACTCGTTCCTTAATCTCCTTGTTCTTATTTTCCCATTTTTCGGTTTTTGAGCCTTATGTTTTATTTATGTTTGTGTCTTTACTATATGATCATTAGTATTTAAGTATCCATGTCTTAAAGCTATGAATGTCCTATGAATCCATCACCTTTCTTAAATGAAAAATGTTTTAATTACAAAAGAACAAGAAGTACATGGTTTCGAATTCATCCTTGAAATTAGTTTAATTATTTTGATGTGGTGACAATACTTTTTGTTTTCTGAATGAATGCTTGAACAGTGCATATGTCTTTTGATACTGTTGTTTATGAATGTTAAACATGTTGGCTCTTGAAAGAATGATGAAAAGGAGAAATGCTATTGATAATCTGAAAAATCATAAAATTGATTCTTGAAGCAAGAAAAAGCAGTGAATATTAAAGCTTGCGAAAAAAAAGAAAAGAAAAATGGCGAAAAAAAAAGAGAAAGAAAAAGCCAAAAGCTCTTTAAACCAAAAGGCAAGAGCAAAAAGCCAATAGCCCTTAAAACCAAAAGGCAAGGGTAAAAAGGATCCAAGGCTTTGAGCATCAGTGGATAGGAGGGCCTAAAGGAATAAAATCCTGGCCTAAGCGGCTAAACCAAGCTGTCCCTAACCATGTGCTTGTGGCGTGAAGGTGTTAAGTGAAAACTTGAGACTGAGCGGTTAAAGTCAAGGTCCAAAGCAAAAAAAGAGTGTGCTTAAGAACCCTGGACACCTCTAATTGGGGACTTTAGCAAAGCTGAGTCACAATCTAAAAAGGTTCACCCAGTTATGTGTCTGTGGCATGTATGTATCCAGTGATAATACTGGAAAACAGAGTGCTTAGGGCCACGACCAAGACTCATATAGTAGTTGTGTTCAAGAATCAACATACTGAACTAGGAGAATCAATAACACTATCTAAAATCTAAGTTTCTATAGATGCCAATCATTCTGAACTTCAATGGATAAAGTGAGATGCCAAAACTATTTAAGAGGCAAAAAGCTGCTAGTCCCGCTCATCTGATTGGAGCTAAGTTTCATTGATATTTTGGAATTTATAGTATATTCTCTTCTTTTTATCCTAGTTGATTTTCAGTTGCTTGGGGACAAGCAAAAATTTAAGTTTGGTCTTGTGATGAGCGGATAATTTATACGCTTTTTGGCATTGTTTTTACATAGTTTTTAGTATATTTTTATTAATTTTTAAATAAAAATCACATTTCTGGACTTTACTATGAGTTTGTGTGTTTTTCTGTGATTTCAGGTATTTTCTGGCTAAAATTGAGGGACCTGAGCAAAAATCTGATTCAGAGGCTGAAAAAGGACTGCAGATGTTGTTGGATTCTGACCTCCCTGCACTCAAAGTGGATTTTCTGGAGCTACAGAAGTCCAAATGGTGCGCTCTCAATTGCGTTGGAAAGTAGACATCCAGGGCTTTCCAGCAATATATCATATTCTATACTTTTCCCGAGTTTAGATGACGCAAACTGGCGTTCAATGCCAGTTCTCTGCCCTATTCTGGCGTTAAACGCCAGAAACAGGTTACAAGTTAGAGTTAAACGCCAGAAACAGGTTACCAGCTGGCGTTTAACTCCTGAAACAGCCTAGGCACGTGTAAAGCTTAAGTCTCAGCCCCAGCACACACCAAGTGGGCCCCGGAAGTGGATTTCTGCACTATCTATCATAGTTTACTCATTTTCTGTAAACCTAGGTTACTACTTTAGTATTTAAACAACTTTTAGAGATTTATTTTGTACCTCATGACATTTTCACGTTTTACATTGTATCTCTACTGCATGAGTCTCTAAACTCCATGATTGGGGGTGAGGAGTGATGCCAGGGCATCTCGGCCAGTTTCACTGACCTTTTCTTTACTGTTTTTAGGTTAGTTTCATGCATTCCCTTAGAAAATAAGCTAGTTTTGGATAGATATTCACTTACACCTTGATTCAAGAATACATTGTGCATTTTACATTATTTCATGAGGATTTTGCATGAGTTTAGTGACAAATTATATGCTACATTACCCATGACTTGGACTAGAACTTTGATGCGTTCTATTGCTTGATTTCAGGACCAAAGGAAGCAAGGAATGGGAGGAAACTTGCAAAGTTAATGAGAAATGTGATTGCCAATAATGCTCTCGAAGCCATCATTGACGACGTTAAGAGTCACGTTAACTAAGTTAACGTGAACTCTAACGTGGAGAGGGGAAGTTGAGCCAACGTTAGTGACACTTAACATTGTCACTAACGTTGGCAAATGCTCCTAAGTGGCCACGTTAGAGTCCACGTTAACTTAGTTAACGTGGCCTCTAACGTTAAAAGGGGGAAGAAACGCCAACGTTAGTGACATTCAACATTGTCACTAATGTTGGCCTAAGGAGAAACATACCATGTTAACTCCCACGTTAACTTGGTTAACGTGGGAGCTAACGTAAGAAGCAAGAGTAGTCGACGACATTAGTGACACCCAACATTGTCACTAACGTTGGAAGCAACCACACAACCCCCAAGGAGCCACGTTAACTTCCACGTTAACTTAGTTAACGTGGAAGCTAACGTTGATGAGTGAAAGAAATGCCAACATTAGTGACATTCAACATTGTCACTAACATTGAGGATGGCTAAGCATGGCCACGTTAGAAGCCACGTTAACCTATTTAACGTGGACTCTAACGTGAGACATAGGGGCACCTTGGAACATTAGTGACAATGTTGAGTGTCACTAACGTTCTCGAAGGATGGCAAGCCCACGTTAAAGAGCCACGTTAACTAAGTTAACGTGGGCTCTAACGTGGGAACAAAGAGGGCTTTTCAAAGTTATTGGGAATGTTAAGTCTCAATAACGTGTGCGAAGGACTTAGAGGCAACGTTAGTGGCAACGTTTGTGCCACTAACGTTGAAGTTAACGTGGCTTTTACTTAGGAAAGTTAGTGAGAAAGTTGATTGTCACTAACGTTCTCGAACTCATATTTTCACTAAACGTTAACACCCCTAACGTCCTGAGCTAAAGTCTCTGCCCACTTCACACTTTCTCTCTGCAAGTAAAGCCAAGCCCAAATGAAGAAGAGAACTGCTTCAAACTCAAGATCCAAAGGCCCAAGACTTGAAGAGCCAACTACAAGTTGAGAAAAGTAGTATATATAGGAGTAGCTTTGAATTGTTTAAGGGGCTTGGAAGTTGGAAAAGAGAACTACTCTCTGTATTTTACTTTCTCTGCATTTTTCTAGTTTTATAATGTATTCTCCATCTTTGTTTTCACTTTCCAGAGCTATGAACAACTAAACCCCTTTCATTGGGTAAGGGAGATGTGTTGTAATTTGATGGATCAATACTAATTTTCATTATTCTTCTTCTATCTTTTCTCTTGATTTTACTTGAAAGCTTTCGATCTTCATCCAATTGGGTAGTTATCTTGGAAAAGAAGCTATTCAAACTTGGATCTCTTCTGAACCTTGAAAGAGGAATGAAGAGATCAAGCTAGAAATGCTTTCTCATGCTGGACCAAATTGGGTTTGGATGGGTATGTGACTATAACCCTCTCAATACTTGATTTGGGAAATGCATGTGGTATAATCAGTGACCATACTTCATCTCTTCTCATGAGCAATTGACCAAGGAATTGGCTATTGATCAAAGATTTGAGAGATTGAATTGCAAGAAATTGTAATTCAATCAATTAAGATTGCCAAGGAGATCAATGAGTGCATTGATTGAGGAAGAGATGAAAATGAACTTGATCCGGAGAATTGCAACATCTCCTGAGCCCAATGAACTCCCCATCTCTGATCTTACCCATTCTCTTTAATTTCTGCCATTTACTTTTATGAGCAAATCCCCCACTCCCATTTACAATTCTTCAATTTACTTTAAGTCATTTACTTCCAGTCCTTTAATTCTAGCATTTACTTTTCTGTTATTTACATTTCCGCCATTTTATTTTCTGCAACTCTCAACCCAAATTCTGGATTCGCTCAACTAGAACATTCTTCTAATTAAAGTTGCTTGATCAATCAATCCCTGTGGGATTCGACCTCACTCTATTGTGAGTTTTTACTTGACAACAAATTCGGTACACTTGCCGAAGGAAATTTGTTCAGAGACAGTTTCCACCCGCATCAAGTATATGGCGCCGTTGCCGGGGATTGATTGTGCATCAACAATGATTAAATTGGAAGATCACTAGATTGAGCATTTTTATTTTGTGAATTTCATTTTCTGTTTGAGTGATTTACTTTCTGTTTTAGTTAAACTTCTTCCCTTCCCCCTCTACTCTTTTGTTTTTCTTTGTTATTTTCAATTCTGTTTGCTAACCCACTAACTGTTTGATATATTGCATCACCCACAACTAACAGTAATTCTGACAAAAATACTTTCTGCACCTATCTTTTCTTGCTTGCACTTGATGGTTGTATGACAGGGAGAAGAAGCTGGGATTTAACTTCCTTTGATTTTGAACCTGAGAGGACCTTCCTTAGATTAAGGAGGGAGGCAAGAGGAAAGAAAGTGGTTGGTACTGAGGAAAAAGAGGAATTCTTTGAACCAAACATTGAAGACAACATGGAAAACCATCATGAAGAAGAGGATCACAACCATGGGGAGGAGGTAGAGCAATCATGCTGGGAGGATAGAAGAGTTTTGGGCTCTTACATCAATCCAAACCCAGGCAATTGTGGAAGTAGCATCCAAAGCAACAATCCATGCCAACAACTTGAACTTAAACCACAGCTCATCACCCTTGTTCAGAACAACTGTTCATTGGAGAGTGTCAAGAACAATCAACATCTAACCACTTCCTGAGGATATGTGACACAGTGAAGTCTAAAGGTGTCATCCTGACACTTAGACTGCTCTTGTCAAGTTCATGGAAAGAGCCATGTGAGTCTTCCCAAAGCTAGAGAGATAGAACACAAAGCATTTTGGCGGTAAGAGAGATCAACATGGGATTTGAGAAGGCTGGAGCGGAAAGGAAAATGAAACTGCAAGAATTAGAGAACCTTCGCCTAGAAGCATATGATAACTCCAGGCTATACAAAGAGAAGATGAAGGCTGTGCATGACAAGCACATCAAGAGGAGAGAGTTCAGACCTGGGGAGCTGGTTCTCCTTTACAACTCCAGACTGAGGCTCATGCCAGGCAAGCTGAGATCCAGATGGAAGGTCCTTACAAAGTAGAGAAGGCAGAGCCATACGGAGTCTTTCACCTGAGTCATCCTTCAAGCTCCAAATTCATCAAGGTCAATGGACATCGCTTAAAGCTATACCATGGTGAGAAGATGAAGAAAACAAGGAACTGGAGATCTTCCTCTTGGAGGATCCACCCACAACAGAAGACTGAGCTAGTGGACCGTCCAACTTAAGGACGTTAAAGAAAAGAGCTAGGTGGAGACAACCCACAGTACGATCTTTTAGTTCTCTCTTAACTTTATTTTATTTTATTTTGTTTTTCTCAGTATCCATTTCTCATCTCTGTATGAATTAGCTTCATACTACATTCTGCATAAAAAAAGAGGGGGGGCACACGACGCCCAAGCGTCGCTGACGTGTACGCGTCATATGTGTTTGCGAGCAAAACCAAGACTGAACAGAAAGTTGCGCAGGAGTGGTGCAGGAAGGGTGCATTACGCACAAACTGACTCACGCGTACACATCCCTGAGGCGTGCACGTCATTTGAATTTTTTACACTCCACGCGTACGCGTCAAGCACGCGCAGGCGTGGATGATGAAGTCGGCATAAACGAGTATTTTGGCAGAGAATTGTGATGGTGTGGGGCTGGAACTGTCCTAGGTACACAAATCCTATCACGCGAATGCGTCCTGATGCAAACGCGTCGTTTTCTGATCCAGCCCATCCACGCGTACGCGTCCATGCCGCGCACGCGTCGCCTTAAATTTTAGGAAATATGCACATTGAACATAGAGTTGTGCGTGCGCGAGGCTGCCTCTGCGCCATTTGCACAACTCATGTCACGCATACACGTCGATTGAAAAAAGCGCGATCCACGCGTACGCGTCGCCTGCGACGCACAACTAAAACACCTCAGCACCTGATTTCACACCTTCCACCCCTCAAATCCTAATTCTTTTCAATCCTAATTATTTGTTCTTCCACCTTTCTT
The DNA here is from genome assembly GCF_003086295.3 of Arachis hypogaea. Lineage (NCBI taxonomy): Eukaryota > Viridiplantae > Streptophyta > Magnoliopsida > Fabales > Fabaceae > Arachis > Arachis hypogaea. The sequence goes on from NC_092049.1 coordinate 52,334,970, forward strand.
TCTTCTTCCCTATTCTTTCTTACTTTCCATTACTTTCTCCCTTCCTTCTTCTTCTTCTTCTTCTTCTTCATTAAGGTTCCTTTCTTGTTCCCCTTTTATTATTACTTTACTTTATGTTTCCTTCTGCTTTTTCTTTTACTTTCATTATCTATGGTTTCTTTTTCTTTATTCTTCCATGCATTCTTCATGTTGGTGTTGGAATTTTATTTGGGTCCTACCTTACTTTAATACATTTGGATTACATTATTTTTATTCCTATTATACCTTGCACACCACGTGTTGTGAAAAAGCTTTATGGCACTTTTAATCATATTTTCCTTTACTCTTTTACTTATATGCCTCTCTTTCACAACACTTGGATTCCACATGTATTTGAGATCATTATTCACAATTGTCATCATTACATATGCTCTTTTATTTGGCACACTTATTACTTGATGCTTGATTTGTACCCCTCATGCCTATTACTTGCATGCCTTTACCATCTTGCATCTAATTTTATGAATTGCCTTTTTATCTTTATTGATGTCTTACCTACATGTTGTAGCTACCATGTAGTTGGGCTAACATCTTTCCTTTGGCATTCATTACCCACTGGATTTTCTCCCTTCCGGTCTTAGTTATCTATATTTAATATTCTTCCTTTTCTTTCGTCTTTAGACATGGGTACCAAGAAAGAAAAAGAGAAGGCCACTGGTAAGACACCAGCAAGGAGAGGAACCAAGAGGACACTGGCAAAAGCACTTCCATCTACCAGTGTAAAGCCACCAACAAAGCGGGTGAAGAGGATCATTAAGGTTGATAAATCAGAGAAAGCCTTCCCCGCCTGAGACTCCACACGGTTTACTAACTGTTATTGCGAACAGATGTTCCCATCCTGGCTGAGAGGAACAGATGTTCACTAACTGTACCATCTCAGTTACCTAAGGTCTTCACTATCAACAGAGTTCTTTCCTTGGAACATGTGGAGATCATTGATCCAACCAATGGATATAAGTCCACAGCAAGAGGGGAGGACTTTAAGCACTACCAACCACCCTGATGAGGGAAAAACGTCAAGCTAGTGACGCTAAAGAAGCGCTTCATGGGAGGCAACCCATGTTTTATATGTTTTTAGAAAATAGTGAAAAAAATCAATGTTTATGAATTTCAACCCAAACTTGACAAACACTTGGTGACATCTTTATCATGCAGTATATAGTGAAGAACAAGTTTGGTGTTCAAAGCAGAACTCTTGGAGCTTTGAACAAAACTTTTCATCACAGTGCTCTAAACTAAGTTTGGTGTCACCCCATGGTGCCATCAATCTGCCTATAAGGATACACAAGTAGTTAGTTAGTTGAAGTTCATAAATAAACAAACTCTTTTTCTTCTCTTTATTATTCTAGCCGTAGAGTTTGATTTTTATGATATTAATTTCCTTATTTTAAATCTTTATAGGAAAAAGGAAAAGGGACGTTAAAGGATAGTGATTGGACAGTTAAACAAAGAAGGTTCGGACACCACAAAAGGAGGGACTACACACTTGTTCGAAAAGGGAATGCATTGAAAAATGTTGCCATGCAACATTGGAAAAATGGGACCCCTAAAAGACCGAGCAATCTCATTCATAGAGTGATGATCCTTGTCTTTTATCCATGCATCACCCTAACCGTCCATCAAGTAACCACCCCATCAATCCACACCCTCCATTCTCTCACAACTTCTCTATATAGATGACCCTTGTTCCGTACCCACCTTCATTGTCATTACCCACTCTTCACCACTCTCCATTTCGGTACAAGACACTCCCTACCCCATTAAAATCCTTTTTCCCACCTTACTCTCTTCATTGCAATAAAATCCTAAACAACCAAAAATCTCCACAACTTTGCCACCTTCACATATTAACTATCATTCATGGCGTCTTCAGGTTCTAAAAGAAGGAAGGGGAAGGAATCCATGGAAGAACACCCATATGATGAAAAGAGATTTAGAAGCTTGCATCATACATTGCAATACGGTGGATGGTTGATAAGGAAATCATTTATGAGCTGGGATTTCAAGTTAAAAAGACTGAGTGCCCCAAATCACAGAAAGATAGAAAGGAGAAGATGGGAGCTCCTCACTGACCCAGTCATTAAGGTGAATGCAAACCTCATAAGAGAATTTTATGCAAATGCGGTTCGATATGATAAGAAGGATGAGTCCTATACAAGCTTTGTGAGAGGAAAGATGGTGGACTTTGGTCCCATGAGTGTCATGAGGGCATTGAAGCTACGGTCTATACAGTTTGAAGAAGAAAGCTATCACTCAAGATTGGACAACCCCAATTATGACCAGATTCTGCAAGATATTTGTGTACCAGGAGCTGACTGGGAAAGGGGTGCGGGAAATAAACCAAAGTTCATCAAGAGAACAGATCTCACTCCTGAAGCCAATGGGTGGTTTGAGCTAGTGAGAAGGTCTATTCTCCCAGCTGCAAACAACTCGGAGGTGAATGTCAAGAGAAGCACTTGCAAGAACTCAACCAGCGGCAAATAGCCCAAATGAAAACTTTCAATGAGTTCAGTATACTCAATGAAGGAAGGCAACTATATATGGAGGAGTTCTATGTAAACACTCAAGCCAAGTTGAATTACATGTCTAATCATTTGCATCATCTCCACTATGCCATTCCCACATATGATGAGGTCCAAAAGGAATTGGTAGAGCAAGAAGAAGGGAAGGTGAAACAGCAGAAAGAAGCACTAAAGAAGAAGATGGAAGATACTGGCTTCTGGAAGAAACTGCTTGGAAAAGGCAAGGGAAGTGGAAGTACAAGCACTCAAGAGAGACACAATGAGGACAAGCAAGGATGGGAGCATGGGCATCCACATGAATGACAGGTGGTGGAGTTTTTTTAGTCCATCGTTTTCTATGCTTTAAATAAGGAAGATCTTGTATGAAATAGAACATGCTTCCATGTTAGTTTGAATCTTTTTAAATTCTGTCTTTTAAGTTTTCTTTCTGAATAGGTGTATGTGTGCTAGACTTTATGTCACTGCATCCTCCTTAACTTACTTGTATGCTTGTCCCTTTAAATCAAATGAAGAGAGAATGTTTATGTTTCAAAAGGCCAGAGTGGAGTTCATACTATGGAGTACATTCATGAGTTTGTAGTATGATCATAAGTTAGCTAAGTTGGTTCAACCATAAGGTGGGATGACAACTATCTGGCCTGAATACTTTGCTTTGAATATACTCATGAGACTAAGTATATGACAAGATCCTAATAAGAGAAAGAGAAAAGAATAATGAAAGTGGAAAAACAAAGAAAAAGAGTAAGCAATAAGGCTAGGCATCAATGGTTTTGATCTTAAGATATGTGTCTGTGGTGTTCCTGTGTGAGGGATCTACTTGGATGAATAAGCTCTTAGGGGTGCTTTATCACTTGGTAACTTGGGTTAACTAACCCGGGATTATCAGCCGAAAGTCCATTATCAAGAGTAATCCTCACCACAGAGCATTTAGTAACCCAAAGAGGTGCTGGACACCAAGGTCTCAAGAAGGAAAATAAATGAACTATATGCCTGTGGTGTGTATGTATGGGGGAGAGACTTGAGGGATTAAGTCCTTAGGGGTGCTTCAACACCTAACACCTTGAACCAACTGGTTCGGGAGTGTTGGATGAAAGCTTATCTTAAAAAGTTGCCCCCTCATAGAGCACTTAGCCTAAGAACACCAATAAGCTCTGAAATGACAATAAAGGGATCAATGAATAAAAGTCTCATGGGATGTAAGCAAAGCGAGTTTTTAGGACATGATAAAGGTCTGAAAGCCAGTAAAGGAATGAACCTAAGTTGCTATGCATGAAACCACCATAAAATCAGTGATATGACTTCCACAAGAATGACTCATCTCTCTTGGCATTCCATTCATCATTCTCTTGTTCTAGTACTTGCTTAGGGACAAGCAAGCTTTAAGTTTGGTGTTGTGATGCCAGGGCATCTTGGCCGGTTTCACTGACCTTTTCTTTACTATTTTTAGGTTAGTTTCATGCATTTCCTTAGGAAATAAGCTAGTTTTGGGTAGATATTCACTTACACCTTGATTCAAGCATACATTGTGCATTTTACATTATTTCATAAGGATTTTGCATGAGTTTAGTGACAAATTATATGCTGCATTACCCATGACTTAGACTAGAACTTTGATGCGCTCTATTGCTTGATTTCAGGACCAAAAGAAGCAAGGAATGGGAGGTAACTTGCAAAGTTAATGAGAAATGTGATTGCCAATAACGCTCTCGAAGCCATCATTGACCACGTTAAGAGTCACGTTAACTAAGTTAACATGAACTCTAATGTGGAGAGGGGAAGTTGAGCCAACGTTAGTGACACTTAACATTGTCACTAACGTTGGCAAATGCTCATAAGTGGCCACATTAGAGTCCACATTAACTTAGTTAACGTGGCCTCTAATGTTAAAAGGGGGAAGAAACGCCAACGTTAGTGACATTCAACATTGTCACTAATGTTGGCCTAAGGAGAAAGATACCACGTTAACTCCACGTTAACTTGGTTAACGTAGGAGCTAACGTAAGAAGCAAGAGTGGTCGACAACGTTAGTGACACCCAACATTGTCACTAACGTTGGAAGCAACCACACAACCCCCCAAGGAGCCATGTTAACTTCCACGTTAACTTAGTTAACGTGGAAGCTAACGTTGATGAGTGAAAGAAACGCCAACGTTAGTGACATTCAACATTGTCACTAACGTTGAGGATGGCTAAGCATGGCCACGTTAGAAGCCACGTTAACCTAGTTAACGTGGACTCTAACGTGAGACATAGGGGCACCTTGGAATATTAGTGACAATGTTGAGTGTCACTAACGTTCTCGAAGGATGGCAAGCCCACGTTAAAGAGCCACGTTAACTAAATTAACGTGGGCTCTAACGTGGGAACAAAGGGGCTTTTCAAAGTTATTGGGAATGTTAAGTCTCAATAACGTGTGCGAAGGACTTAGAGGCAACGTTAGTGGCAACGTTTGTGCACTAACGTTGAAGTTAACGTGGCTTTTACTTAGGAACGTTAGTGAGAAAGTTGATTGTCACTAACGTTCTCGAACTCATATTTTCACTAAACGTTAACACCCCTAACGTCCTGAGCTAAAGTCTCTGCCCACTTCACACTTTCTCTCTGCAAGTAAAGCCAAGCCCAAATGAAGAAGAGAACTGCTTCAAACTCAAGATCCAAAGGCCCAAGACTTGAAAGGGCAACTAGAAGCTGAGAAAAGTAGTATATATAGGAGTAGCTTTGAATTGTTTAAGGGACTTGGAAGTTGGAAAAGAGAACTACTCTCTGTATTTTACCTTCTCTGTATTTTTCTAGTTTTATGATGTATTCTCCATCTTTGTTTTCACTTTCCAAAGCTATGAACAACTAAACCCCTTTCATTGGGTAAGGAGCTCTGTTGTAATTTGATGGATCAATACTAATTTTCATTATTCTTCTTCTATCTTTTCTCTTGATTTTACTTGAAAGCTTTCGATCTTCATCCAATTGGGTAGTTATCTTGGAAAAGAAGCTATTCAACTTGGATCTCTTCTGAACCTTGAAAGAGGAATGAAGAGATCAAGCTAGAAATGCTTTCTCATGCTGGACCAAATTAGGTTTGGATGGGTATGTGACTATAACCCTCTCAATACTTGATTTGGGAAATGCATGTGGTATAATCAGTGACCATACTTCATCTCTTCCATGAGCAATTGACCAAGGAATTGGCTATTGATCAAGATTTGAGAGATTGAATTGCAATAAATTGTAATTCAATCAATTAAGATTGCCAAGGAGATCAATGAGTGCATTGATTGAGGAAGAGATGAAAATGAACTTGATTCGGAGAATTGCAACATCTCCTGAGCCCAATGAACTCCCCATCTCTGATCTTACCCATTCTCTTTAATTTCTGCCATTTACTTTTATGAGCAAATCCCCCACTCCCATTTACAATTCTGCAATTTACTTACAGTCATTTACTTCCAGTCCTTTAATTCTAGCATTTACTTTTCTGTTATTTACATTCCCACCATTTTATTTTCTGCAAATCTCAACCCAAATTCTGGATTCGCTCAACTAGAACATTCTTCTAATTAAAGTTGCTTGATCAATCAATCCCTGTGGGATTCGACCTCACTCTATTGTGACTTTTTACTTGACAACAAATTCTGTATACTTGCCGAAGGAAATTTGTTGAGAGACAGTTTCCACCCACATCAAGGAGCTCTGCTGTGTCTCGATGAATTAATGCAATTACTTCTGTTTTCTATTCAAACAGGCTTGTCTCTGTTCTAAGATAGTCACTCGCACTTAACTATGATGAATGTGATGATTCGTGACACTCATTACCATTCTCAACCCATAAACGCGTGCCTGACAACCACTTCTGTTCTACCTTAGATTGAGTGTGTATCTCTTTGATTCCTGGTTCACGTGTTTGATTGCATCTCCTGACAACAGAGCATTCGAATCCGTGAGATCAGAGTCTTCGTGGTATAGGCTAGAATTATTAGCGGCCATTCCTGAGATCCGGAAAGTCTAAATCTTGTCTATTGTATTCCAAGTAGGATCTGGGAAGGGATGACCGTGACGAGCTTCAAACTCATGAGTGCTGGGCGTAGTGACAGATGCAAAAGGATCAATGGATCCTATTCCAACATGAGTGAGAACCGACAGATGATTAGCCATACGGTGACATCGCATTTGGACCATTTTCACTGATAGGACGGATGGTAGCCATTGACAACGTTGATCCACCAACATACAGCTTGCCATGGAAGGAGTCTTGCGTGCGTGAAGAAGAAAACAGTAGGAAAGTGAAGATTCAGAAAACAGAGCATCTCCAAAACCTCAATCTATTCTCCATTACTGCATAACAAGTATTATTTAATTTATGCTTTTTACTCTTCATAAATATAATCACTCTTATCATTGATTTCCTGACTAAGAATTACAAAATAACCATAGCTTGCTTCAAGCCGACAATCTTCGTGGGATCGACCCTTACTCACGTAAGGTATTACTTGGACGACCCAGTGCACTTGTTGGTTAGTGGTACGAGTTGTAAAAAGTGTGATTCACAATTCGTGCACCAAATTTCTTATTGTTCTTGTATTAGGGGTTGGAGAGATTGGTCCAATGAAGGTGGTGGTGAAAGAGAGGGTTTATTGTTTGAGGGGAAAGGTTCATAATTGGAAGGTGATTCATCTTGGTAAGGGTATGGAGATGAGGTATATAGATATGGTTCTTAGGAGTAATTGTGTTGGAATTGTTGTGGTTCTATGTATGGTTCATATGACTCATAAGGTGGTTGGTATGGTGGATAAGGATTAGGGTCATATGGAGGTGTTTGGTGGTAGGGGGCTTGTAAGTATGGTGGTTCAAAACTAGGTTGAGGGGGTGGCTCATAGGCATATGGTGATTGTGGTTAACAACCACAATAAGGGTTACCACATCCATTAGGTTGGTATGCATTAGGAGTTGGATTATAGCTATAAGAAACCAGAGGAGGTTTTTGCCACGAAGGTTGATCAATTTCTTGAGGCTCCTCCCATCTTTGATTGTTCCATCATTGATGCATGTTGTCATTGTAGCTTCCAGTCCCTACAACATAATTTGAAACAAACTCATAGCTAACAGGGTGAGAATTCATAGTAGAGAAACAAAAATAAAGAGCACAAAAAAAAGAGATAAAATCTAACTACTAACTCAAACAAGAAAACCAACAAAAGAGCAAAATATTCACACTATTCACATATATACAATAACCAATAACAAGCACACGTTGCGATTCCCTGGCAACGGCGCCAAAAACCTGATGTGAAGATTTATACCGGTTCGGAATTTAATCAAATAATTTTGTTGTGAGTGATAAACCACTATTTAATGGTTATTCGTGTGCTAAATTGGGTGGTTTTTATCAATTCTCCATACGCTTATTCATGTAATTTGCATGGTTTTACAGCGCCTTCCTAATATTATTTCATGGTTGAAAACTTGCTTCTTAAGCCTTTAAATTATCAATCTTTAATTCCCCTTTTTTCATTCGATGCCGTGATCTGTGTGTTAAGTGTTTTCAGGCTTTACAGGGCAGGAGTGGCTTGGAGGATGGAAAGGAAGCTTGCAAAAGTGGAAAGAACACAAGAAACCAAGGAGCTGACTAGCGAGGACCGACACGCACGCACACCTCACACGTGCGCGCAACATGGCGCACTCCATAGCGACGCGAACGCGCACCTGGCGCGTACGCGTGACATGCATAATATTCTGCAACTGCAGAAATCACTGGGTGCAATTTTGGGTCGAGTTTAGACCCAGTTTTCAGCCTAGAAACACAGACTATAGCCAGGGGACAGCAGAGACTCAACACACATTCACACATTCTCTCATTCATTAGTTTTTAGTTTTAGTTTTGAATCTTGGAATAGAACACTACTTACTCCAGGGTTTCTTCATAGTCACACTTTTTTCTAGTTCTACATTTTGGATTGGATAATTGAGAAGAGTTACTACCTCCATTGAAGTCTTTATTATTCCAGTTTGTTTTCTAATTCCTTTCCCTTTTATTAGCCATCTACTTTGTTTAGAGATACAGATGAATATTTCTGATTTTGGGATTTATTAATACAAAGAACACTTTCCCATTTAATTTCATTGTTTGTTTGCTTGCTTCCAATTAATTTGATTATTATGTATTCTTTCTAACCCTTGAATACGTATGTGAAATTGTTATCCATGTCAATGGAGTAGACTCCTAACTTGACTTGGGAGTTGATTAATAGGAGACCCATGAGTTGGAATACTCAAGCATTAATTGGTGATTGGAAGTTGTTGGCTGGCTTCCTAGTCACTAATGCTAGTCCTTCCCAAGGGAGAGGATTAGGACTTGTGAATAGAAGTTGGCTTAACTACTTGACTTTCCTTTATTCGGTAAGGGTTAACTAAGTAGAAACAACAACCAATCATTATTAATCTTGGGAAAACCAACAATGATAGAACTTCCGATTAGTCTTCTCCCAGTAAAGGCTTTTTATCTTAATTAAATAAAACCTCTTGTTAATTTTCATTTCTTTAATTTCACTCTCCAACTCCAAATTTCTCAGAAACCCCTTGATAAATAAATAGCACTCTCTTAACAACTCGTTTGGAGACGACCTGAGATTTCTATTCCCAGTAATTTACTCTAAAAATTGTGACAAACCCCTTTTAAATTGATACGCGGGATCTTCGTTGGTTAAGGACTATACTCGTAACGTTAGTTCATTATAAATTCTTAATCGACAATTTTCTGCACGTCAATTTTGGCGCCGTTGCCAAGGAGTTGCAATAGCATGCTAAGTTATTGGTTAGTGTACATAATTTTAATTTTACATATTTGCATATTTTATTTTATTTTTATTACCCTGAGTTCTATGTTTCTTTCATTGAATGACGCATTCGTTACCGGATCCGAGCTTAGCCGCGTTTGGCGCTGAAACTGAAAGAACTATGTCACGTATAAGGTGAGCTCGGTGTCGGTTAGCCTCTAAGGGTGGTGAAGTGGTTACTGCCAATTCACTAGTCCTATTTGAGGGCAAATCTGAAGCGCCATTTGAGTAAGAAACAAGCTCCTCTTCTACTGATTCTATTGATTTACGTGCAATTAATATGGCGGAGCCCAGAAGGATTACTCTCCAGGAAGCAGGAGCTCCAGACTTCACACTGCCACCATACCAAGCGTGAAATCTGGCTGCAGATGTTGAACTGAAAACTACACTAATCAATCTACTGCCTAAGTTTCATGGCTTACATGCTCAAGAGCCTCTCAAGCACTTCAATGATTTTCAGACAGCCTGCTCAACTGTTAGGCATCATGGTGCAGACGAGACTACTATTTTGCTATCCGCCTTTCTGTTTTCTCTTGAGGGAAAGGCAAGGGAGTGGTACTACACTTAGCCTGAAGCAAATGTTACCAATTGGGATCTGCTTAGAAGGGAATTCCGGGACAAATATTTTCCTGCTGAAGTTACTGATAGACTGAGGAAAGAGATTTCCTATATTATTCAAGGTGAATCAGAGACTCTTTATGAGTACTGGGAACACTTCAGGAATCTCCTAGACTCATGTCCCCACCACATGATTGACAAGCTGGTGTTGATTAGCTACTTCACACAAGGCATGAAGCCTCAAAATAAGACTACATTAGATGGTGCGAGTAATGGTTCCCTGAAGAAGTACGAGATGGCAGAAGAAGCGTGGCAGCTGATCACCGATCTAGCTGAGTCTACCCGAAACCATAGGCATAGGAACAACCATCCCAAGACTGTTGCAGAAATTTCCTCTAGCAATGAGACTGCTGCTCTCATAAGACTCTGGGAGAGATTACCAAAATACTGAAGCAGCTATAGCTAAATCAACAACAACCTCAGCCTCCTCCACAACAACAGTGTCAACAGCTGGTTCCTCAAAGAGTGTACGAAATATGTGCATGTCATACTCATTAAACTGATGAATGTCTGCAGCTCCAGCAATAAGACACTACCTTGGTGGCTACCCATAATTTCTATGACTGTCCGAATCAAGGTTAATATCAACAAGGCGGTAATTATAACCAGGGTGGGAACTACAATCAAGGATGGAGGGATAGCTACAACCAGGGAGGCAGAGATAATGGTGGAAATCAGAGGTGGAACAACAACAGCAATTAGCAGAACCGATATCAACAGAACCAAAACCAGCCTTATCGAGCACCCCACCAAAGACAAGCCCAGGCACCTCAAAACAACCAGCAGCAAGCCCCTCAAATTACTTACCCCTCTTCCTCCTCCAATGATGAGTTGCTTCACTCTATTGTTCAAGGACAAAAAGACATTCAGAACTCAATTAACTCTACCATGAATGGTCTTAACTCCACTTTACAAGCTCTCATCTCTCGGTTGGAACCATCTTTTGCCCTCAATAATCAACCTGTAAGCTTCAGTGCACTTCCTTCTCAACCCTTACCTAACCCCAAAGGAGGAATCAATGCCATTACTTTGAGGTCTAGAACCACACTGCAAGAGAGGAGTCCTGAGGAGCCAAGCTCAAAAGCAGATATCCTAGTTGAAGACATTGTTGAGGTGGAGGATATTGAAGAGGAGGAGGTAGTACAAGAAGTGGTTAAGGAAGAAGCGGCTCAACCAAGGAAGGAAGCACCAAAGGGCGCTAAAGCCACAGTGGACGCCATCCCTCTTCCATTTCCACCCCGTGCTAGGAAGCCCAGGAAGTAGATGGAGCTAGATCCCAAGATGGTGGAGATCTTCAAAAAGGTTGAGGTAACCATTCCACTTTTTGATGCCATTCACCAGGTACCTAAGTATGCTAAGTTTCTAAAGGATTTATGCATAAATAAAGATAAAATACATGACTTAGAAACTATTACTCTAGGTAGCTCTATTTCTGCTTTAATGGGTGCTATACTGGAAAAATATGGGGATCTGGGTCCATGCATGGTTACTTGTACTATTGATGGTATTCAAATTTTTTACTGCATGTGTGATTTAGGTGCTTGTGTGAGTATTATGCCATTATCTGTATATGATGCTTTGTGTCAATCATGTTGCTGCTATGCTGCTTTTTCCATGCTATCCTTGCTTTTAGCATGCTTATTACAATTTTTGGATTCATATGTGATTTTTGCTATTTTCTGTTATCCAGGAACATCCGCTTTAATGCCGAAATGCTGCCCAAATTTTTCAAAATTCTTTCCTTTTAAACCTGCAACCTGGAATTGAACTTGCCCCTTCCGAACCTGAATATTTCCTAACTTCCACACCTTAATCTATGGGGTGTAGAAACTCCACCGTTGAAAATACATAAGTGAAAAAGGTCTAGGCATGGCCAAATGGCCAGCCCCCAAACGTGAAAAGATCTGATAGCATAAAAGTCTCTAAGTCTAATAGTAAAAAGTGCTATTTATACTAAACTAGTTACTAGGGATTACAGAAAATGAGTAACTAAGTGCAGATAGTGTAGAAATCTACTTTTGGGGCCCACTTGGTGTGTGCTTGGGCTGAGCATTGAGCTTTACACGTGCATAGGCTGTTCCTAAAGTTAAACGCCAGCTTTGATGCCAGTTTGGGCGTTTAACTCCAATTCTTGTGCCAGTTTGGGCATTTTACGCCAAGATGTTTTAGGCTAGATTTGGACGCCAGTTTGGGCCATAAAATCTCGAACAAAGTATGGACTATTATATATTGCTGGAAAGCCCAGGATGTCTACTTTATAACTCAATTGAGAGTGCGCCAATTGGGCTTCTGTAGCTCCAGAAAATCCATTTCGAGTGCATCAGGGTCAGAATCCAACAGCATTTGCAGTCCTTTTTCAGCCTCTGAATCAGATTTTTGCTCAGGTCCCTCAATTTTAGCCAGAAAATACCTGAAATCACAAAAACATACACAAACTCGTTGATCAAATGCTGGATCGCATGTTAGGTAAATCACATTATTGCTTTTTAGATGGTTACACAGGCTATTTCCAGATTCATATAGCTCCTGAAGATCAAGAAAAGACTACTTTTACATGTCCTCTTAGAACTTACACTTAAAGAGGATGCCTTTTGGCTTATGCAATGCACCAGCTACTTTCCAAAGGTACATGATGAGTCTTTTCTTTGATCTTCTTGATAGCTGTATGGAGGTTTTTATGGATGATTTTAGCGTATACGGTGATTCCTTTAGCCTTTGCTTGGATAGTTTATCTAGAGTATTAGACAGGTATGTTCGTTCAAACCTTGTTTTAAATTTTGAAAAATGTCATTTTATAGTCTACCTTACCCCTCCTCCGTGAGGGAAGTTCGTTCATTCCTTGGCCATGCAGGTTTCTACCGGAGATTCATCAAGGACTTCAGTATGGTAGCATTGCCCTTATCTAGACTCCTGCAGAAGGATGTTGAATTTGAGCTGAGTGAGGACTGTATGGAGGTGTTTGATAAGCTGAAGATCACCTTAACTCAAGCTCCAATTGTGAGAGGACCAGACTAGAGCCAGCCCCTTGAGATTATGTGTGATGCCTCCAACCATGCTGTAGGAGCAGCGCTGGCTCATCGCGCACGTAAGGATCCTTTTGTAATTGCATATGCTTCAAACACATTAGACGCTGCTCAGTCTAATTACACTACCACTGAGAAAGAGGTTCTGGCTATTGTTTTTTGCTTTGGATAAATTCCGAGCCTACCTACTTGGTACTAAGGTGGTAGTGTACTCAAACCACGTAGCTCTAAAGTATTTATTGGCTAAAAAGGAGTCCAAACCAAGGCTAATACGTTGGATAATGCTGCTGCAAGAATTTGATTTAGAAATTAAGGATAGGAGTGGTTCTCAGAATTTAGTGGCGGACCACTTGAGTCGCCTTGAGCACATTAAGGATGACTCCACTCCTATCAATGATGCTTTTCCATTTGATAGCTTGCACGCAGTATCTGAAGTAGTTCATTGGTATGCACCTGTGGCTAATTATCTAGTTAGTCATACCTTCCCTCCCAATTTTATTAAGCACCAGAGGGACAAGCTAAAAAGTGAGTCCAAGTATTATATATGGGATGATCCCTATTTGTGGAGGTATGGTGCTGATCAGATAATTATGAGGTGTGTGCCTCAGTTAGCATTCTAGTGCATTTTAGAGGCCTGCCACTCCTCTAAGAGTGGGGGCCATTTTGGTCCTCAAAGGACAGCTAGAAAAATCTTAGACTGTGTATTTTGGTGGCCAACTCTTTTTAAAGATGCTAATGCCTTCTGTAAATCTTGTTCTTCATGCCAGAGGTTTGGTAATATATCCAAGAGGGATGAGATGCCCCAACAAATTATGTTGTTCTGTGATATTTTTTATGTTTGAGGCATTGACTTCATGGGTCCGTTTCCAAACTCGAGCGGTTTCTGATATATATTGTTAGCTATAGATTATGTTTCTAAATGGGTAGAAGCATTTCCTACCCGTACTGATGATGCTAACACTGTAGTCTCTTTTGTTAGAAACCATATTATCTGTCGCTTTGGATCACCACGAGCAATCATGAGCGATGAAGGCACCCATTTTTGTAACAGGAGATTGACCGCTCTACTGAAGAAGCATGGCGTTATTCACAAGATAGCAGTAGCCTACCATCCCCAGACTAATGGACAAGCGGAAGTGTCTAACAGGGAGATAAAGTGTATCCTAGAAAAGATAGTCAAGCCTCATAGGAAGGACTGGAGCACCAGGCTACAAGATGCACTTTGGGCATATCGGACAGCATACAAGACACCTATTGGGATGAGTCCCTTCTGCCTAGTTTATGGAAAGGCCTGTCACCTCCCAGTAGAGATAGAACACAAAGCATTTTGGGCGGTAAGAGAGATCAACATGGGATTTGAGAAGGCCGGAGCGGAAAGGAAAATGAAACTGCAAGAATTAGAGAACCTTCGCCTAGAAGCATATGATAACTCCAGGCTATACAAAGAGAAGATGAAGGCTGTGCATGACAAGTACATCAAGAGGAGAGAGTTCAGACCTGGGGAGCTGGTTCTCCTTTACAACTCCAGACTGAGGCTCATGCCAGGCAAGCTGAGATCCAGATGGGAAGGTCCTTACAAAGTAGAAAAGGCAGAGCCATACGGAGTCTTTCACCTGAGTCATCCTTCAAGCTCCAAATTCATCAAGGTCAATGGACATCGCTTAAAGCTATACCATGGTGAGAAGATGAAGAAAAACAAGGAACTGGAGATCTTCCTCTTGGAGGATCCACCCACAACAGAAGACTGAGCTAGTGGACCGTCCAACTTAAGGACGTTAAAGGAAAGAGCTAGGTGGGAGACAACCCACCATGGTACGATCTTTTAGTTCTCTTCTTAACTTTATTTTATTTTATTTTGTTTTTCTCAGTATCCATTTCTCATCTCTGTATGAATTAGCTTCATACTGCATTCTGCATAAAAAAAGGGGGGGCACACGACGCCCAAGCGTCGCTGACGTGTACGCGTCATATGTGTTTGCGAGCAAAACCAAGACTGAACAGAAAGTTGCGCAGGAGTGGTGCAGGAAGGGTGCATTGCGCACAAACTGACTCACGCGTACACGTCCCTGAGGCGTGCACGTCATTTTAATTTTTTACACTCCACGCGTACGCGTCAAGCACGCGCAGGCGTGGATGATGAAGTCAGCGTAAATGAGTATTTTGGCAGAGAATTGTGATGGTGTGGGGCTGGAACTGTCCTAGGTACACAAATCCTATCACGCGAACGCGTCCCTGATGCAAACACGTCGTTTTCTGATCCAGCCCATCCACGCGTACGCGTCCATGCCGCGCACGCGTCGCCTCAAATTTTAGGAAATATGCACATTGAACATAGAGTTGTGCGTGCGCGAGGCTGCCTCTGCGCCATTTGCACAACTCATGTCACGCATACACGTCGATTGAAAAAAGCGCGATCCACGCGTACGCGTCGCCTGCGACGCACAACTAAAACACCTCAGCACCTGATTTCACACCTTCCACCCCTCAAATCCTAATTCTTTTCAATCCTAATTATTTCTTCTTCCACCTTTCTTTCTTCTTCCCTATTCTTTCTTACTTTCCATTACTTTCTCCCTTCCTTCTTCTTCTTCTTCTTCTTCATTAAGGTTCCGTTCTTGTTCCCTTTTTATTATTACTTTACTTTATGTTTCCTTCTCCTTTTTCTTTTACTTTCATTATCTATGGTTTCTTTTTCTTTATTCTTCCATGCATTCTTCATGTTGGTGTTGGAATTTTATTTGGGTCCTACCTTACTTTAATACATTTGGATTATATTATTTTCATTCCTATTATACCTTGCACACCACGTGTTTGTGAAAAAGCTTTTATGGCACTTTTAATCATATTTTCCTTTACTCTTTTACTTATATGCCTCTCTTTCACAACACTTGGATTCCACATGTATTTGAGATCATTATTCACAATTGTCATCATTACATATGCTCTTTTATTTGGCACACTTATTACTTGATGCTTGATTTGTACCCCTCATGCCTATTACTTGCATGCCTTTACCATCTTGCATCTAATTTTATGAATTGCCTTTTTTATCTTTATTGATGTCTTACCTACATGTTATAGCTACCATGTAGTTGGGCTAACATCTTTCCTTTGGCATTCATTATCCACTGGATTTTCTCCCTTCCGGTCTTAGTTATCTATATTTAATATTCTTCCTTTTCTTTCTTCTTTAGACATGGGTACCAAGAAAGAAAAAGAGAAGGCCACTGATAAGACACCAGCAAGGAGAGGAACCAAGAGGACACTGGCAAAAGCACTTCCATCTACCAGTGTAAAGCCACCAACAAAGCGGGTGAAGAGGATCATTAAGGTTGATAAATCAGAGAAAGCCTTCCCCGCCTGAGACTCCACACGGTTCACTAACTGTTATTGCGAACAGATGTTCCCATCCTGGCTGAGAGGAACTATAATAATGAGTGTCTGCTCATTATCCCAACACACATTGTTGATTTTGTGGAGCCCCGCATAGAGAGGAGACAGTGGGATTTTTTAGAAGACAGCCGCGAGAGGCCAACTTATCATGGGTCGTTGAGTTCTACTCAAACTTTCACTCACCTACTCTGCAGACTGTCTACGTTCGTCGTCAGCAAGTCCCTGTCTCCGAGAGTGCCATACAGAGAGCATTGGACCTTCCACGTAGTCCAGAGGGATGAGTGATAAACCATTATTTTATGGTTTATAATGTGTTCCATTGTGTGGTTTTATCATGATCTTTACCCACTTATTCATATAATCAGCATGCATTTATATTTCCTTCCTAAAATTATTACACGATTGAAAACTTGCTTCCTAGAGACTTTTAATTATGTATTTTAATTCTCCTTTATTCCATTCAATGCCGTGATCCGTGTGTTAAGTATTTCAGGCTTTATAGGGCACGAATGAGTTGGAGATTGGAAAGGAAGCTTGCAAAAATGGAAGAAACACAAGAAATTAAGGAGATAACCCGCGAGAAGTGACGCGGCCGCATGGCTCACGCGACCGCGCGAAAGAGACGAAGTCGCAGTGACGCGGCCGCATGGCTCACGCGTCCGCGCGAATTAGAATAGCACAAGTGACGCAGAGGCGCGGACGACGTGTCCACGTGGAGAAGCAAAACGCCGAATGACGCGTCCGCATAAATGACGCGATCGCGTGACGTGCGCGATCTGCATAATCTGCAGAATCGCTGGGGACGATTTTGGGCCCTATTTTGACCCAGTTTTCGGCCCAGAAAAGCGGACTAGAGCCAGAGAACATGCAGAAATCAACAACAACATTCATTCCACATAGTTTTTAGTTTTTCAGATCTAGTTTTCCTCTCCTCTAGGTTTTCTCTCTACACATTCATAGTTCTTAGGATTTTTAATTGGGATTTTGAGAAGAGTTATCACCTCATCAAGACTTCGTCATTCTAGTTCGTTTTCTTTACTTGGCTTTACTCTTCCATGTCCTTTAATTTACTTAATTTTACTAGTAGATTATTTTAGAATTTATCAATACAAGAGTTATTTTTATTTTTAATTAATTCCTTTGAGTTTTATTTATCATGTCTTCCTTTAATTCCCTTTCCTATGTTATGAATTCCACATTCACAATGAGCGAGTAGTTCCCTAACTTGATGGGGAGTTGATTGAAAGGAACCCTTGAGTTGGAGTGCTCAAGGGAGAAATTGTAATTGGGTTTATTATTGGTTTGCTCTCTAGTCACTAACACTAGTCCTTCCAAGTAAGCGGATTGGGACTTGTGAATAGAAACAACATTCTAACTTGTTTGATTTTCCCTTACCTATTAAGGGATAACTAAACAGAACAAACCCAATTATCAATTAATCTTGAAAGTACTGCAACAAGAATTGGGCTTCCAACTAATCTACTCCCAGTCAAGGCTTTTATTTAAATTACATTAATTCTCTAATTTAATTTCCTGTCATTCAACTCAAATCTTTTTGAAAACCATCTGATTAATAAAATAGCACACTTTCCTGCAAACTCATTGGGAGACGACCTGGGATTCATACTCCTAGTATTTTAACTTTAATTTCTGTGACATCCTTTTAAATTGATAAGCGGATTTCTGGTTGGTTGAGAACTATACTTGCAACGCACAACTTATAACAATTCTTAACTCGCCAATTTCCGCCACGTCAAATTTTGGCGCCATTGTCGGGGAGTTGCAATAGAGTGCTAAAGTTATTAACTGGATTTTATTTATTTGCATTTTATTTTATCTTGCTACAATGAGCTGCTTGTTTCTTTCGTTAGATGACGCGTTCACTTCCTGATCCAAGCTTGCTAATATTCGATCCTGAGATTGAAAGAACTATTTCACGAATAAGGCAAGCTCGGCATCGGTTAGTCCTCTCTGAGGGCGGATTTAAAACGTCACTTGAGAAAGAAACCAGCCCCCGTTCTACTGATTTGGTTGATTTACGTATAGGTAACATGGCAGCAGCTAGGAGAGTCACTATCTAGGAGGCTGGAGCCCCTGATTTTACAATGCAACCATTTCAAGCGCATCACCCAGCGGTAGCTATAGACTTTGAAATAAAGACCGCACTGCTCAATTTGATGCCCAAGTTTCATGGCTTACCTGCTCAAGAGCCTATCAAGCACCTGAGAGATTTTCAAGCAGCCTGTTCTACTGTCAGGCGTGATGGTGCAGATGAAACTTTAATTTTGCTGAAAGCCTTCCCATTTTCTCTTGAGGGAAAGGCAAGAGAGTGGTACTACACTCAACCCGTAGCAACTGTATCCAACTGGGATACACTCAGAAGAGAATTTTTAGAAAAGTTCTTTCTAGCTGAAGTTACTGATAAATTGAGGAAAGACATTTCCATGATTGTTCAGGATGAATCTGAAACTCTCTATGAGTACTGGGAGTGCTTCAATAATGTTCTGGAAGCTTGCCCCCACCATATGATTGACAAGATAGTGTTACTCGGCTACGTCACACAGGGCATGAGGCCCCAAGATAAGACCACATTGGAAAGTGCTAGCAATGGGTCTATGAAAAAGTACAAGACCACTGATGAAGCATGGCAACTGATCAGCGACTTAGCTGAATCTACTGGAATCACAGGCAGAAACAAGGCTGTGCAAAAGCCGTTGTAGAAGTATCCTCTAGCAGAGAGACTGCTGCTTTAACTCAGAGTATCTGTGAAATGACCAACTTGCTTAAGCAGATGCAATTGAACCAACAAAAAGTTAGCAAGCTCAACCTTCTCCACCACAGCAAAACCAACAGTTAGTCCCACAGAGAGTTTGTGGAATTTGTACTGATTATAGCCACTGTACTGATGAATGTCTACAGCTCCAGCAGGAAGACAACACCGTGGCAGCCACTCATAACTTCTATGACCGCCCCAACCAAGGATACAATCAAAGTGGCAATTACAACCATGGATGGCAGGACAATTCTAACCAGAATTGTAGGGACAATAACAACAGAGGAGGCAGAGATAATCAGGGAAATCAGAGGTGGAATAACAACAATAACAGGCAACAGAACCAGTACCAGCCTTACAAAGCACCTCACCTGAGGCAATCCCATGGACCACAGAATATCCAACAGCAAACCTCTCAAATTACCTATCCTTCCTCATCTTCTAATGATGATTTACTACAATCCATTGATCGGAGACAGCAGACCATAGAAAATAACATTAATGCCACTCTGAATGGTCTGAACGCTACTTTGTAAGCTCTTGTCTCCCAGATTGGATCAATGAATAACTCTAATAACCAACCTTTGAGCTCCAGTAGAATTCCCTCTCAACCATTACCCAATCCCAAGGGCGGTATTAATGCCATCACCCTAAGGTCCAGAACCACACTGCAGGAGAGGAACCAGGAGGAGCCAAGCCCACCATAACACACCTCAGCTGAAGAGGTAGTGGAAATAGAAGATGTTGAAGAGGAAGAAGACATACAGGACATAACTGAAAAAGAAGAAGTTCAACCACAGGAGGAAGTACCACAGGGCGCAGACACTGTGGAAGACACCACTCCTATTCCATTTCCACAACTTGCAAGGAAGCCCAGGAAACAGCTGGAACCTGATCCAAAAATGGTAGAGATATTCAAAAAGGTTGAGGTAACTGTTCCTCTATTTGATGTTATTCAACAGGTACCTAAGTATGCAAAGTTTCTAAAAGATTTATGTGTACATAAGGACAAAATTAATGAATTAGAAACTATTCCTTTAGGAAGTTCCATATATGCTTTAATGGGTGGTTTACCTGAAAAGTGTAGTGACCCAAATCCTTGTATGGTTAATTGTACTATTGGTGGTGTAGTATTTTCTGATTTCATGTGTGATTTAGGAGCATGTGTGAGTATAATGCTTTTGTCTATATATGATATTTTGAGGCTTCCCCCCTTAAAAAGGTCGGCAGCTCATTTTGTGTTAGCAGATAAAAGCATTATTACAGTGGCTGGAGTTGCTGAAGATGTATTAGTGGGCATTAAGGGACTCACGTTCCCCACTGATTTTTATATCTTGGAAATGCCCCAAAATGACTCAGAGAAGCCATCATCAATCCTACTCGGAAGGCTATTCCTGAAGACCTCAAAGTTTAAATTAGATGCTTTTTCAGGAACATACTCTTTTTAAATAGATGGCAGAGTAGTGATCTTCAATCTGAATGGAGTTATGAAGCATCCTCTGGAGGATCACTCTATCCTCAAGTGTGACATTATAGATGAAATGGTGGCTGAAGTCCATCAGGAGGAATTTGAAGAAAAGCACGCAGGACAAGGTCCAAGTGTGGGGACATTCTCAGAGGACAATGACAGTGCTCTACCACTGTTACCAGCCCTAGACAACCCAGACCCTGACCATGATCAGAAGTTAGAATTAAAACCCCTTCCTCCACACCTCAAATATGCTTACCTGTAAGATGGGCAGAGGTTTCTAGTTATCATTGCAAGGGAACTTACTTCTCAACAAGAAGAGCAGTTACTTAGTGTGCTGAGGAAGCACAAGAAGGCAATTGGGTGGAGTTTGACAGACATAGTAGGCATCAACCCTCAAGTCTGTGAGTATAGAATATTTTTAGAAGAGGGAGCAAGATCTGTCCGTCAACCCCAGAGGAGACTGAACCCCACTTTCTTAGAGGTTGTCAAAAAGGAAGTGACTAGACTACTAGAGGCAGATATCATCTATCCCATCTCAGACAGTAAATGGGTAAGCCCAGTACAAGTGGTGCCACAGAAGTCTGGAGTCACTGCAGTGAAGAATGAGCATGGAGAGCTCCTGACAACCAGAGTTTAGAACACCTGGAGGGTCTGTATTGACTACAGACGCCTCAACCAAGCAACCCGTAAGGATCACTATCCTCTTCTATTCATTGATCAAATGCTGGATCGCCTGTCAGGTAAATCGCATTATTATTTTTTAGATGGTTACACAGGTTATTTCCAGATTCATATAGCTCCTGAGGATCAGGAAAAGACCACTTTTACGTGTCCTTTTGGGACTTATTCTTACAAGAGAATGCCCTTTGGCTTGTGCAATGCACTAGCTACTTTCCAACGGTGTATGAAGAGTCCTTTCTTTGATCTTATTGCGGATTGTATGGAAGTTTTTATGGATGATTTTAGTGTATAAGGCGATTCCTTTAGCCTTTCCTTAGATGGATTATCTAGAGTATTAGATAGATGTGTTAGTACAAACCTTGTATTAAATTTTGAGAAATGTCACTTTATGGTAAAATAAGGTATTGTACTAGGACATGTTGTGTCTAATACTGGCATTTCTGTAGATCTAGCAAAGGTGGATGTCATTTCTAGTTTACCTTACCCCTCTTCTGTGAGGAAAGTCCGTTCGTTTCTTGGCCATACAGGTTTTTACAGGAGATTCATTAAGGACTTCAGTAAGGTAGCACTTCCCTTATCCAGACTACTGCAGAAAGATATTGAGTTCGAGTTCAGTGAAAATTGCAAACAAGCGTTTGATAAGCTGAAGACCACCCAGACTCAAGCTCCAATTGTGAGAGGACCAGACTGGAGCCAACTATTTGAAATAATGTGTGATGCTTCCAACCATGCCGTAGGAGCAGCACTGGCTCAGCGTGAAGGTAAGGATCCTTTTGTTATTGCTTATGCGTCTAAAACTTTAGATGTCGCTCAGTCCAATTACACTACTACTGAGAAAGAGCTTCTTGCTATTGTTTTTTGCCCTGGATAAATTCCGAGCCTATTTACTTGGTACTAAAGTAGTAGTGTATTCAGACCACACAGCTCTAAAGTATCTATTAGCTAAGAAGGAGTCCAAACCAAGGCTTATATGTTGGATACTGCTATTACAAGAATTTGATTTGGAAATTAAGGACAGGAGTGGTAACCAGAATTTAGTGGCAGACCACTTGAGTCACCTTGAGCATATCACAGATGACTCCACTCCTATAGCTGATAATTTCCCATTTGATAACCTACAAGCAGTATCTGAGATAGTCCCTTGGTATGCACCTGTAGCTAATTATCTAGTTAGCCGCACCTTTCCTCCAAACTTTTCCAAGCATCAAAGAGACAAGCTGAAAAGCGAGTCGAAATATTATATATGGGATGACCCATATTTATGGAGATGTGGCGCTGACCAAGTAATTAGACGGTGTGTGCCTCAATCAAAATTCCAGTCCATCTTAGAGGCCTGTCACTCATCTCAGAGTGGAGGACATTTTGGCCCTCAAAGAACTGCTAGAAAAATCTTAGACTGTGGATTCTGGTGGCCTACTCTTTTTAGAAACGCTTCTGAATTTTGTAGATCTTGTTTTTCATGCCAGAAATTTGGTAATATATCCAAGAGGGATGAGATGCCTCAACAAATTATGCTTTTCTGTGAAATTTTTGATGCTTGGGGCATTGACTTCATGGGTCCATTTCCAAATTCTAATGGTTATTTTTATATATTGTTAGCTGTAGATTACGTTTCCAAATGGGTGGAAGCAATTCGTACCTACACTGATGATGCTAACACTGTTGTTTCCTTTGTGAGAAACCACATTATTTGTCGCTTTGGATCACCACGAGCAATCGTGAGCGATCAAGGCACCCATTTTTGTGATAGGAAACTAACAGGATTAATGAAGAAGCATGTGATAACTCATAAAGTTGCAACAGCATACCACTCTCAGACTAATGGGCAAGCCGAGGTGTCAAACAGAGAAATAAAACGTATCTTGCAGAAGATAGTCAAACCTCATAGAAGAGACTGGAGCACCAGGCTACAAGATGCACTTTGGGCGTACAGAACCGCATACAAAACACCCATTGGGATGAGTCCTTTCCGCTTAGTTTATGGAAAAGCTTGTCATCTCCCTGTTGAAGTAGAGCACAAAGCTTTCTGGGCAGTAAAGGAGTGCAACATGGGAATTGAGAAAGTTGGAGCTGAAAGGAAATTGCAACTGCAAGAATTGGAAAGCCTTCGCCTGGAAGCTTATGAGTACTCAAGACTATACAAGGAGAAGATGAAGGCTATACATGATCAGCACATCAGGAGGAAAGAGTTCCAACCTGGGGATTTAGTCCTCCTTTACAAATCTCGACTAAGGCTCATGCCAGGCAAGTTGAGATCAAGATGGGAAGGTCCATACAGAGTAGAGAGACCGAACCGTACGGAGTTTATCACCTAAGCCATCCTTCAAGCTCTGAACTTATCAAAGTTAATGGACATCATTTAAAGCTGTACCATGGCAAGAAGCTAAAGAAAAATAAGGAGCTCGAGATCTTCCACTAGGATGATCCCCACATAGCCGAAGACTGAGCTAGTGGAGCGTCCAACTTACGGACGTTAAAGCAAAGTGCTAGGTGGGAGACAACCCACCATGGTATGATCGTTCTCTTCTTTATTTTTAACTTTCCTATTCAATAACTCTTCAATTTATCACTACATTTCGTGCATCTGTATTTGCATTATTTTTATTTTAAAAAAAAAATATTTTTCACGCGACGCGACCGCATCATTGACGCGTCCGCGTCGCAAGAAGATGGGAGAAAATAATAAACGAACAGAGAGTCACGCAGGAGCGTGGCTGGAGGCGTGCCAATGGCACAAATTGTCCCACGCGACCGCGTCGGCGACGCTTCCGCGTCACATGGGAACATTAGCCGCCCAAGCGACCGCGTGCCCCACGCGGCCGCGTGACCTGGATTTCGACGTAACAAGGGTGCACGACCGAAAGTTGTGCTAGAGTGGTGCTGGATTGGTGCTGAGCGCATAATCCTTCTAAAAGCCCACTCACGCGATCGCATACCCCACGCAATTGCGTCATCCAATATTTGTCAATTAATGATTTTGGACAGAGAGTTGTGCGAGTGCGAGGCTGCCCTCGCGCCAGTGGCATAAAATGGGTCACGCGACCGTGTCAATCAATATCAGCTCAAGTCGCGTGACCGCGTGCCCCACGCGACTGCGTCGATTGCACCGCACAGCTTCCTTGATTTGCCACTTATCTTATCTTTCTCTTCCGCAAATCCTATTTTTCTTTTTCCCTCCTTAATTCTCCCTTCTTCCTTCCTCCTTCTCTCTCACTTTTTACACTTTCGACTCTCTCTCTCTCTCACCTCCATTAACAAGGTTTTCTTTTCTTCTCCTCTCTTTATTTTTCTATTTTTCTTCTTATTTTTATATGTTATCTTATTTTCTTTTCTTTTTACTTTCATTTTTCATATTTTCTTTTTCTTTCTTTTTCCTTTTTAATTGGTGTTAGAAATTTATTTGAGTCATTATTTCTCATTATATGCTTGTGGATTGTTCCAAATTTGTTTGGCGATTATATATTACTTTTTAAAGGATTACTTGCATGTTTAATTTAACACTTTCCATACATTATTTCACCATGCATGCTATGTGTTTGTGAAAAAGCCCATATGGCATTATACACTTTTCTATGTTATTCTATTCTACTATTAATTGCTCGTTTTTCACAAAACCCCTTTTATATTTTATTCGTTGAAAATAATTGTTAATACAAACGTGATGGTTTGTTACGAGTGATGCTTGATCTATGCTACTCATGCCTTTGCCAGCATGCCAATAAATACCTTGCATTCACTTGCCATCATATGCACTAACTATTTTCCATTGATGACTTTTCACATGTAGTCATGACCATGTGTTAACATCATTTACCTTTTAAATGTGCATTCATAACCATCCTTTTCCGTTCTCTTCCTTGCTCCATCTCTTTGATTTTAATTTACTTTCTCTTTCCTTTTTCAGGATAGGCACCAAGAAAGGAAAGGAGAAAGCTACTCCCAAACAACCAGCAAGAAGAGGAACAAAAAAGGCACTAGTGGCAGAGCCTTCTTCAACTGCGGTAAAGCCCTCAACAAAGAGACTTAAGAGGATTATAAAGGTTGATGATAAAGAACGAGCCTTCCCAGCAAAGGACACTGCCCGATTTCCCAATCGCTACTGTGAGCAGATGTTCCCCATCCTGGCAGAAAGGAGCTACAACAATGAATACCTTCTTCTCCTCCCAAACCATATTGCTACCTTTGTTGAGCCGCAAATTGCACGAAGACAATAGGATTTCCTATAGAGATAGCCAAGGCAGGTCAATCTTTCTTGGGTAGTCGAGTTCTACTCCAACTTCCACCTACCAACCCTGCAGTCTGTCTTTGTCCGTCAGAAGCAAGTCCCCATTACAGAAGAGGCCATTCAAAGAGCTCTAGGTTTTCCCCCTATTCCAGAAGGTTTGGACGCCTTTCAAGAAGCCGCAATCAAGCGCCAGATGTACCAATTTGACTGGGACGCCGTTCTTAGAGTTATCGCACTACCTGATAGCCGTTGGATCTACGGATACCATCGCACCCGCCCTAAGGGAATCTCGGCTTCAACACTTACCATGGAGGCTCGCGTATGAGCACAGATCATGTCCCATTATGTCTTTCTGAGCACTCACGAATCATCCTTCACTGCGGACATGGCCGTTCTACTATGGTGCATCCTTACAGACCAGCCTCTGAACCTACCAAGACACATCCGGCATGCCATGGGACACGTACAAATTGCGGGCAACTTACCTTTCCCCGCCCTGGTCTCAGATCTTGTCTCAACAGCCGGAGTCTCCTACAGAGCTAGGGACACCAAAGCCATACTTCCACGGGATGATCAATACGTCCCTAATGGGAAATATATCAGACCTCCAGCCGTCATTATCAGCCAGCCTACTGAACCGGCTCAGGACATTCCTCCTTCCGTACCACAAGCACCTACCACACACCAACTGCTCCACCAGATACTCGAATGGTTGGATCGGCAGGAACACAAAGCTAAGATGAGAGAGCGCCATAACAAGCGCCGATTCACATACCTCAAGGAGCTGATCATGGGAAAATTCAAGGACTCACACACCCCGGACTCCACTTCCTTTACCAGCACAGGGAGCCATGATGGTCCCGACTGTGGAGATACTGCTACCAGCCCACCCCTGTTCCTGACAGATGGCACTGAAGACGGTGCAAAGCCTTAAGTGTGGGGAGGTCGGTCAGTACCTGACTTCCGGAGGTAATTTCTCTTCCCTAAACACCAATAAATTAGGATATTTAGTTAGATTTTTCTTTTGTAGAATAGGATAAATTGCATAGTAATAGGTTAGTTGCATGCATGTTCTGCTTGATTGTAAAGGCAATATGTTTCTTCTAAGACCCTATCTTTGGAACAAAATTTCACTAATTTTAATCAAAACTTCTATGTTAAATTTGCTTGAAGTTATATTTGGAACATAATTTTTGAGCTAAAGAACACACAACCTGTGAGATTTGAGCCTTTATGCATGGTTACATTATTTAACCATAATTATTTTATTCTTGTGTGTTTACTTCTCTATGATTGTAATCTATAGTTTGTTTCATCCTATATATCCAATATTTATTATATTTATATGTTTGCATATGATTGAGGCAATTATTTGTTTAGCCCACTTATCCAAATTAAGCCTACCCTCTCAATTACCTTTGTTAGCCACTTTGAGCCTTTAAATCCCATTTGTTCTATATTTTACCACATTACTAGCCTTAAGCGAAAAAAAACAATTATATATCCCAAATTGAATCTTTGGTTAGCTTAAGATAGAATTATGTGTGTCAATCAAGTATGGAAAATTGTGGGAACAAAAGATAATAAGGGAATGTGTCATGATAATATAATGGGAATTTGGATACCTACTCATGTGAAACTATAAGAATTAAGAATCTATGTGCATTGATAAGCTATGTTATTTTTATGTTTTTATGTTTATGAAAAAAAATCCAAAAATATTTAATAATTAAATAAGGGGACAAAATTACCCCAACGATAAGTTAAGAATTCAAAGATCAATGCATGTATGATAAAATTAAAATAAAAAGTTGAAACATGAGTATAGAATGTGAAAGGGAAATTCTGGGTAGCTAGGTATGAATTCTAAAGTTATATAGAATATATATAGGTTATGTTAAAGCTTGGGTTAATTAAAGATTCAGTTTATAAGCTTACTTAGCCATATATGTATCCTTACCATTACCTTGGCCCCATTACAACCTTGAAAAGACCTCATGATGTTTGCATTGGTATATTAAATGTTGTTGATTGATTAGGAGAAGAACAAAAATTAGAAAGAATGATTAGAGAAGGATAGAGTGATTGCCCTATACACTAGAGAGACTAGAGTGTACATACATCTTCAGTGAGGGTTCGATGCTTGAAATTCTATGTTCCCTGCTTTCATGAGCTATCTCCTTGCATTTTTAGCTGTTCTTGCTGTATAAGAATTGAATTAGTGGAATTTGGTTTATAAGTGTTTTGAAGAGCTTATTTACTTTTGATCAAGTGGATAAGAATCATATAGTTGCATTTACGTATATAGGTTGCATTGCATTGCATGAGTTTCACATGTTCATACTCATTTATTTTATCTCCTTCAACTAAGCATGAGGACATGCTAATGTTTAAGTGTGGGGAGGTTGATAAACCACTATTTTATGGTTTATAATATGTTCAATTGTGTGGTTTTATCATGATCTTTACCCACTTATTCATATAATCAGCATGCATTTATATTTCCTTCCTAAAATTATTACACGATTGAAAACTTACTTCCTAGAGACTTTTAATTATGTATTTTAATTCTCCTTTATTCCATTCGATGCCGTGATCCGTGTGTTAAGTGTTTCAGGCTTTATAGGGTACGAATGAGTTGGAGATTGGAAAGGAAGTTGCAAAAATGGAAGGAACACAAGAAATCAAGGAGATGACCCGCGAGAAGTAACGCGGCCGCATGGCTCACGCGACCGCGCGAAAGAGAGGAAATCACAGTGACGCGGCCGCATGGCTCACGCGACCGCGCGAATTGGAATAGCACAAGTGACGCAGAGGCGTGGATGACGCATCCGCGTGGAGAAGCAAAACGCCGAATAACGCGTCCTAATGAATGACGCGATCGCGTGACGTGCGCGATCTGCATAATCTGCAGATTTCGGGCCCTATTTTGACCCAGTTTTCGGCCCAGAAAAGCAGACTAGAGCCAGAGAACATGCAGAAACCAACAAAAACATTCATTCCACATAGTTTTTAGTTTTTCAGATCTAGTTTTCCTCTCCTCTAGGTTTTCTCTCTACACATTCATAGTTCTTAGGATTTTTAATTGCTTTTTGTATTGGGATTTTGAGAAGAGTTATCACCTCATCAAGACTTCGTCATTCTAGTTCATTTTCTTTACTTGGCTTTACTCTTCAATGTCCTTTAATTTACTTAATTTTACTATTGGATTATTTTAGAATTTATCAATACAAGAGTTATTTTTTCTTTTAATTAATTCCTTTAAGTTTTATTTATCATGTCTTCCTTTAATTCTCTTTCTTATGTTATGAATTCCACATTCACAATGAGCGAGTAGTTCCCTAACTTGATGGGGAGTTGATTGAAAAGAACCCTTAAGTTGGAGTGCTCAAGGGAGAAATTGTAATTGGGGAGTTGATTGAAAGGAACCCTTCAGATTTAGTCTCTGCAGCAGGTGTATCCTCTAGGGCAGGCGACACGAAGATCATGATCCCTATAGCGGATCAGTATGTCCCGAACGGGAAGTACATCAGGTCGCCAGGTCCTTCTTCAAGCCGGCCTGCAGATCCATCTTTGGATCCTCCTCCCTCATCCACTCCACCATCTTCTACACCACAAGCACCATCTACCCATCTGATGTTCCTTCAGATTCTTGAGAGGCTCGACCGGCAAGACCGGCGAATGGAGCAAATGGAGCACCGCAACAAGCACCGATACAACTACCTGAAGGAACTCATACTTGGTACACACCCACCTCCAAAACCAAAGGACACCCCAGACTCCCCTTTATCAAGTAGCACAGGCAGCCAAGGCGAACCAGACACTGGAGGCAACGCTTCCAGCCCTCCCTTGCTCCTTACTGATGGCACGGAGGACCGTGCCAAGCTTTAAGTGTGGGGAGGTCAGTCCCTGACTTATGGAGGTAACTTCTCTCTCTTAACACCAACATTTCTAGTTTTTTTTTTGTTAGATAGGATACATTGCATCGTAGTAATTGCTTGCATGTTTGTTTTGCTTGGTTAAAGTGATGAGTTTCTTTTTAAGACCATTTTTATAGCATTTCACTAATTTAAATTGAAAATTTGTGTTAAACTTGTTTGAGGATTGTAAATTGGAACATACGTTATAGCAAAGAACACACAACCTGTGAGACTTGAGCTTATTTATATGGTTATATTGTTTAACCATAATATTTTATTCTTGTGTGTTTTCTTCTCTATGATTGCAATCTTTGCTTTGTTCTATTCTATATGTCCATTATTTAGTTGTATTTACATGCTTGCATATGACTGAGGTCATCATTTGTTGTAGCTCACTTATCCCAAACAGCCTACCCTTTCAATCACCTTTGTTAGCCACCTTGAGCCCTTTTAATCCCCATTTGTTCTATGTTTTACCACATCACTAGCCTTAAGTAGAAAAATAATTAATTACCCCAAATGAATCTTTGGGGAACTGTGGGAACTTGGGTTAATGAAAGTGTACTGTGCTTCATTGACAAAATATTGGGAATTTGGGTGCATACTCATAAGAGACAAGAAAATTTGAAAACTCATGTGCATTGATATGTTATGTTTGCTCTTAAAAAAAACCCAACAACAATATTCAGTTAATTAAGTAAATAAGTGAATAAAGGGACAAAATTGCCCCAAAGTTAAGTTTAATAAAAGATCTTTGCATATGTGATAAAGATAAAGAAAATTTGGTACATGAGTATGTGAATTATACAAAAACGGGAATTTTGGGTAGCTAGGCATGATTTTAGAATTACATAGAGCATGTGTGTCTTAGGTAAGAGCTTAGGTTAATCAAAGATTCAGTTTATAGCTCAGTTGGCCATGCATATATCCTCACCCTTACCTTAGCCCCATTACAACCTCGAAAAGACCTCATGATGTTTGCATTGGTATACTAAATATTTGTTGATTGTCTAGATGAAGAACAAAGTTTAGAAAGCATGACTGGAGAAGAGTAGAGCGATTAACCCTAGACACTTGAGAGTTAGAGTGATATACACTACTAGTGAGGGTTCAACGCTTGATTCTATGTTCCCTGCTTTTATGAGCTATCTTCTTACAAGTTTACTTGTCTTTACTGTATGATTTGAATTAGTAGAATCTGAACTATGTTTGTCTTGGAGAATTCGTTTACCTTTAACCAAGTAAACAGAACCATCTTAGCATATAGTTGCATTCATATGTAGGTTGTATTTCATGAATCTTACTTTCCCTTATTCATTCTCTTTGTCTCTTTGAGTTTAGCATGAGGACATGCTAATGTTTAAGTGTGGGGAGTTTGATAAACCACTATTTTATGGTTTATCTTTTACTAATTTGAGTGGTTTTTATCAACAAACTCTTCGCTCACTTATTCATATGATTTGCATGATTTTACAATTTCTTCCTGGTTCTGTTCTATAATTGAAAACTTGCTTCCTAAGCTTTTAAATTGAGTATTTTAAATCCCTTTTATACCATTTGGTGCCGTGATCCGGGTGTTAAGTGTTTCAGGCTTTATACGACAAGAATGGCTTAGAGGATGGAGATAAAGCTTGCAAAAAATGGAAGGAACACAAGAAACTAAGGATACAACCAGCAAGAAACGACGCGCACGCATGGCTCACGTATGCGCACGATTTGGAGAAATTCACAGCGACGCGTGCGCGTACCTGACACGTACGCGTGGAAGCGAATTTGCACAGCGACGCGTGCGCGTACCTGACGCGTACGCGTGACACGCAAAGATGACCAGTGACGCGTACGCATGACTGATGTGTACGCGGGACATGCGCAATCTGCAAAAATAATAGAAAAATGCTGGGGGCGATTTTGGGCCGAGTTGGGACCCAGTTTTTGGCCCAGAAACACAGAGTAGAGCTAGGAAACAGCAGAGACTCAGGACACATTCTCATTACGCATAGTTTTAGTTTAGTTTTTGGAATCTTAGAGAGAATTCTACTCCTTCCTCTAGGGTTCTTCACATTCATAGTTTTAGAGATTATTGCTTTTGCTTTGGATATTAAGAAGAGTCATTACCTCCGTGGGATTCGCTATTATTCTAGTTTGTTTTCTTATTCCTGTATTTTTTATTGCCCATTAACCCTGTTTGGATAAGTATGTTGCATTTTGAGATTTATTAATGCAAGGAACCATTTTTACTTTTAATTAATTTTTAATTATTATTTATGATGTCTTCCTTTTATTCCCTTTTTAATTCTGTGAAAGTTATGTTTATGCTGATGGAGTAGTTTCCTAACTTGATTAGGAGTTGATTAAAAGGAGAACCTTGAGTTGGAATACTCAAGTGTAATCCTAATTGGAAGTTGACGATTGACAACTCTAGTCCCTAACTCTAACCCTTCCTTAGGAGAGGATTGGGACCTGTGATAGAGTTGGTTAGTTAGTTACTTGACTTTACCTTATTAAATAAGGGATGACCAAGTAGAACAACAACCTTTTATTATTACACTTGGGAAAATTCAACAAGGATAGAAATTCCAATTAATCTTCTCCCGGTCAAGGATTTTAATTGAATTATATAAATTCACTCGTTAATTTCCGATACTTAATTTTACAATTATTTATTTTTCTGTTTCTCAAACTCAAAATTTATGGGAAAACCTCTAACCGATAAGCTGCACTATTTTGTCAACTCGTTGGGAGACGACCTGGGATTCATAGTAGAGAAACAAAAACAAAGAGCACAAAAACAAAGAGATAAAATCTAACTACTAACTCAAACAAGCAAACCAACAAAAGAGCAAACTATTCACACTATTCACATATATACAATAACCAATAACAAGCACACATTGCGATTCCCTGACAACGGCGCCAAAAACCTGATGTGAAGATTTATACCGGTTCGGAATTTAATCAAATAATTTCGTTGTGAGTGATAAACCACTATTTAATGGTTATTCGTGTGCTAAATTGGGTGGTTTTTATCAATTCTCCATACACTTATTCATGTAATTTACATGGTTTTACAACGCCTTCCTAATATTGTTTTCATGGTTGAAAACTTGCTTCCTAAGCCTTTAAATTATCAATCTTTAATTCCCCTTTTTACCATTTGATGTCGTGATCTGTGTGTTAAGTGTTTTCAGGCTTTACAGGGCAGGAGTGGCTTGGAGGATGGAAAGGAAGCTTGCAAAAGTGTAAAGAACACAAGAAACCAAGGAGCTGACTAGCGAGGACCGACGCGCACCTGGCGCATACTCTTGACATGCATAATATTCTGCGACTACAGAAATCGCTGGGTGCGATTTTGGGCCGAGTTTAGACCCAGGTTTTGGCCTAGAAACACAGACTATAGCTAGGGGACAGCAGAGACTCAACACACATTCACACATTCTCTCATTCATTAGTTTTTAGTTTTAGTTTTGAATCTTGGAAGAGAACACTACTTACTCCAGGGTTCTTCATAGTCACAATTTTTTCTAGTTCTACATTTTGGATTAGATAATTGAGAAGAGTTACTACCTCCATTGAAGTCTTTATTATTCCAGTTTGTTTTCTAATTCCTTTCCCTTTTATTAGCCATCTACTTTGTTTAGAGATACAGATGAATATTTCTGATTTTGGGATTTATTAATGCAAAGAACACTTTTTCATTTAATTTCATTGTTTGTTTGCTTGCTTCCAATTAATTTGATTATTATGTCTTCTTTCTACCCCTTGAATATGTATGTGAAATTGGCATCCATGTCAATGGAGTAGACTCCTAACTTGACTTGGGAGTTGATTAATAGGAGACCCATGAGTTGGAATACTCAAGCATTAATTGGTGA
This sequence comes from Arachis hypogaea, assembly GCF_003086295.3. Lineage (NCBI taxonomy): Eukaryota > Viridiplantae > Streptophyta > Magnoliopsida > Fabales > Fabaceae > Arachis > Arachis hypogaea. The sequence continues at coordinate 52,368,334 of NC_092049.1, forward strand.
TTGGAAGTTGTTGGCTGGCTTTCTAGTCACTAATGCTAGTCCTTCCCAAGGGAGAGGATTAGGACTTGTGAATAGAAGTTGGCTTAACTACTTGACTTTCCTTTATTCGGTAAGGGTTAACTAAGTAGAAACAACAACCAATCATTATTAATCTTGGGAAAACCAACAATGATAGAACTTTTGATTAGCCTTCTACCAGTCAAGGCTTTTTATCTTAATTAAATAAAACCTCTTGTTAATTTTCATTCTTTAATTTCACTCTCCAACTCCAAATTTCTCAGAAACCCCTTGATCAATAAATAGCACTCTCTTAGGAACTCGTTGGGAGACGACCTGGGATTTTTATTCCCAGTAATTTATTCTAACAATTGTGACAAACCACTTTTAAATTGATACGCGGGATCTTCGTTGGTTAAGAACTATACTCATAACGTTAGTTCATTATAAATTCTTAATCGACAATTTTCCGCACGTCAATTTTTGGCGCCGTTGCCGGGGAGTTGCAATAGTGTGCTAAGTTATTGGTTAGTGTACATAATTTTAATTTTACATATTTGCATATTTTATTTTATTTTTATTACCCCGAGCTCTATGTTTCTTTCATTGAATGACGCGTTCGTTACCGGATCCGAGCTTAGCCGCGTTTGACCCTGAAATTGAACGAACTATTTCACGTATAAGGCGAGCTCGGTGTCGGTTAGCCTCTGAGGGTGGTGAAGTGGTTACTGCCAATTCACGAGTCCTGTCTGACGGAAAATCTGAGGCACCATTTGAGAAAGAAATAAGCTCATCTTCTACTGATTCTATTGATTTACGCGCAGTTAATATGGCAAAGCCCAGAAAGATTACTCTCCAGGAAACAGGAGCTCCAAACTTCACACTGCCACCATACCAAGCGCGAATTCTGGCTGCAGATGTTGAACTAAAAACTGCGCTAATCAATCTACTGCCTAAGTTTCATGGCTTACATGCTCAAGAGCCTTTCAAGCACCTCGGAGATTTTCAGACAGCCTGCTCAATTGTTAGGCGTCATGGTGCAGATGAGACTGCTATTTTGCTATCCGCCATTCTGTTTTCTCTTGAGGGAAAGGCAAGGGAGTGGTACTACACTCAGCCTGAAGCAACTGTTACCAATTGGGATCTGCTCAGAAGGGAATTCCTGGACAAATATTTTCCTGCTGAAGTTACTGATAGACTGAGGAAAGAGATTTCCTATATTATTCAAGGTGAATCAGAGACTTTTTATGAGTACTGGGAATGCTTCAGAAATCTCCTAGACTCATGTCCCCACCACATAATTGACAAGCTGGTGTTGATTATCTACTTCACACAAGGCATGAAGCCTCAAAATAAGAGTACATTAGATGGTGCGAGTAATGGTTCCCTGAAGAAGTACGAGACGGCAGAAGAAACGTGGCAGCTGATCACCGATCTAGCTGAGTCTACCCGGAACCATAGGCACAGGAACAACCATCTCAAGACTGTTGCAGAAATTTCCTCTAGCAATGAGACTGCTGCTCTCACAAGACTCTGGGAGAGATGACCAAAATACTGAAGCAGCTATAGCTAAATCAACAACAACCTCAGCCTCCTCCACAACAACAGTGTCAACAGCTGGTTCCTCAAAGAGTGTACGAAATATGTGCATGTCATACTCATTACACTGATAAATGTCCGCAGCTCCAACAAGAAGACACTACCTTGGCGGTTACCCAAAACATCTATGACCGTCCAAATCAAGGTTACTATCAACAAGGCAGTAATTATAACCAGGGTAGGAACTATAATCAAGGTTGGCAGGACAACTCCAACCAAGGTTGGAAGGGTAACCCCAACCAAGGTTGGAAGGGTAACCCCAACCAAGGATGGAGGGATAGCTACAACCAGGGAGGCAGAGGTAATGGTGGAAATCAGAGGTAGAACAACAATAGCAATTAGCAGAACCGATATCGACAGAACCAAAACCAGCCTTATCGAGCACCCACCAAAGACAAGCCCAGGCACCTCAAAACAACCAGCAGCAAGCCCCTCAAATCACTTACCCCTCTTCCTCCTCCAATGATGAGTTGCTTCACTCTATTGTTCAGGGACAAAAAGACCTTTAGAACTCAATTAACTCTACCATGAATGGTCTTAACTCCACTTTACAAGCTCTTATCTCTCGGTTGGAACCATCTTCTACCCTCAACAATCAACCTGTAAGCTCCGGTGCACTTCCTTCTCAACCCTTACCTAACCCCAAAGGAGGAATTAATGCCATTACTTTGAGGTCCAGAACTACACTGCAAGAGAGTAGTCCTGAAGAGTCAAGCTTAAAAGTAGATATCCCTGTTGAAGACATTGTTGAGGTGGAGGATATTGAAGAGGAGGACGTAGTACAAGAAGTGGTTAAGAAAGAAGCGGCTCAACCAAGGAAGGAAACACCAAAGGGAGCTGAAGCCACAGTGGACGCCATCCCTCCTCCATTTCCACACCTTGCTAGGAAGCCCAGGAAGCAGATGGAGCTAGATCCCAAGATGGTGGAGATCTTCAAAAAGGTTGAGGTAACCATTCCACTTTTTGATGCCATTCACCAGGTACCTAAGTATGCTAAGTTTCTAAAGGATTTATGCATAAATAAAGATAAAATACATGATTTAGAAACTATTCCTCTAGGTAGCTCTATTTCTGCTTTAATGGGTGCTCTACTGGAAAAAAGTGGGGATCTGGGTCCATGCATGGTTACTTGTACTATTGATGGTATTCAAATTTTTGACTGCATGTGTGATTTAGGTGCATGTGTGAGTATTATTCCATTATCTATATATGATGCTTTGTGTCAATCATGTTGCTGCTATGCTGCTTTTTCTATGCTATCCTTGCTTTTAGCATGCTTATTGAAATTTTTGGATTCATATGTGATTTTTGCTATTTTTTGTTATCCGGGAACATCCGCTTTACTGCCGGAATGCTGCCCAAATTTTTCAAAATTCTTTCGTTTTAAACCTGCAACCTGGAATTGAACTTGCCCCTTCCGAACCTGAATATTTCCTAACTTCCACAAAGTTCCATTCTCCGGTTACGTGGGTCAGCATTTCCGTGTTTATTGTATCTCCCGTGATATGCTTTGCACCCTGAATTTGGCTCAGTCTTTTGTAGTAATTGGTAGCCTTCACTTATGTAACCTTTTTTCATTCAATTTGGTTCTGAACTTGCTTTAGTTACACAATATGCATCTTAACTTTTGCAAAACCAATTATTGCACATTTAGTGACCATGGCATTGTTAATGACTTGCTTCCCTCTTATATGCTTTTATGGACAAATTCTCATTTATTCATCAGTTCCTGCATCTACTTGGCTTAATTGTTTATATCCTGCTATATCTGTTTTTTAGGATGGCTGACCGCGGGAAAGCCAAGGTTACCTCTAGAAAAAGGAAGACACCTCCTGCCCCCACTCTTTCTACTGTCACCAATTATTCT